>NW_005871632.1:33201-182732 GCF_000147115.1 Myotis lucifugus
TTTTCCCTTGGTTAACTCACCCCAAGGTACCCTTTTTTTAATGGGGGCCCTCCCGGGGGCCCCAGGAAACGGGTAGGCCGGGGGGCCCCCAGAAGGTAAACCAAGGCCAGTTTTTTTCCCCCGTTTTTAAAAAAATTTTTTTTAACCGGGGGGCACATTAGAATCACCTGGGAATCTTTTAAAAATCCTGATTTCTGGGCCTCATCCTCCGGAAATTCTGTTTCTTTGTTACTAATGTTGTGGCCCCACCCCATAACAAAGAAACAGAATTTTCAGAGGATGAGGCCCAGAAATCAGGATTTTTAAAAGATTCCCAGGTGATTCTAATGTGCAGCCAAGGTTGAGAACCACTGTCTCAGAGAGCCTTCTCCCTACCTGATAAAACACATCCTCATTATTTGCACATGGTCCATCAGCTGTAACACATCAGCACCACCTCCCCGACTTGTTTTCCTGGAGACCAGGCTTCCAGTTCCTCTCCAGACTGGTTACTTCCTAGGCCACCTGCACACCCTCCAGGGCTGGTTTCCTGGGGCCCGGGCCTCCCTCTTCCACATGGTCCTTTCCCCTGTTGCTGGAGAATGAATGTCCGCTAATAGATTCCTGCGCAGGTGAGCAAGGGAAGACAGCATTCATCTGGATACATCATTTCCTACTTGACAAGTAATTTGAAGGAGAATAGAATTTCACAGGGAAAAGTCTTTTCACTCACAAATTTGAAGCTACTGCCCCATTGTTTTCTAGCTCTCTGCATTACTTTAAGAAAATTGATACCATTTAGGCTCGTGATTCTTTGTATGTGACCTATTGTTGTCCCTCTGGGTGCCTTTAAAATATTTTTTTAATCTCTTCTTTTATCCCTGGAGTTCTGAGATGCCATGATAGCATTCCTTGGTGCAGGAACTCTTTCTCTCTCTCTCTCTCTCTCTCTCTCTCTCTCTCTCTCTCTCTCTCTCTCTCTCTTTGTGTGTGTGTGTGTGTGTTGGCACAGGCCAGGCCCCTTCAATCTGGAGACCAGTATTCCTCAATTCTGGGAGGTTTCCTTATATTCTCTCTCCCATCATCACCTTCCTTCCGCTTTCTTCTCTGTTTTCTTTTTCTGGACCTCTAGTGAATCAAAAAAATTTGACCTTTGGATTAGCCCTCTACATTTCTTATCAATTCCTCCTCTTTTCCATCTCCTTTTGTTGGTCTGTGTGTTTTACTTTCTGGGACATTTCCTGGGACTTTTATCTTCTAATTCTTCTCTTAAATCTTTTATTTCCATTGACAGTTCTTATTTTAGTGAATTCTATCTCATTCTTTGTGTGTTTTTTGTACTAAATCCATTAAATATTAAATCCATCCTATTTTTGCCTTATGGATTTAATATTATGGCATATCCAAGAATATTAATTAAAGTGAGTTCAGGGGTTTTCATTGGTTTTCTGCATTTTTTTCGTTTCCTTTTTTGGTTAGTTGTTTATTCTCTCTCTCTTCTTAAAATATATATATATATTTTAAATATATTTTATTGATTTTTTACAGAGAGGAAGGGAGAGAGATAGAGAGTTAGAAACATCGATGAGAGAGAAACATCGATCAGCTGCCTCTTGCACATCTCCTACTGGGGATGTGCCCGAAACCCAGGTACATGCCCTCGACCAGAATCGAACCCGGGACCCTTCAGTCCGCAGGCCGATGCTCTATCCACTGAGCCAAACCAGTTTCGGCTATATATATATTTTTTATTGGTTTCAGAGAGGAAGGGAGAGGGAGAGAGAGATAGAAACATCAATGATGAGGGAGAATCATTGGTTGGCTGCCTCCTGCACACCCCCTACTGGGGATTGAGCCTGCAACCCAGGCATGTGCCCTTGACCAGAATCAAATCCGGGACCCTTCAGTCCACAGGCCGATGCTCTGTCCACTGAGCCAAACCAGCTAGGGCTTTATTCTCTCTCTTATGTTAAGGTGAAAGCGCATGGCCCATCAGCTGTAACACACAGCTGTAAGGTAAAGAACTGAAGGTCTGACTGAATGCAAATATCTGCTAAATCTGGGTGTCAGGTGTGTGGATTTTTCTTAGTTTTCCTATACTTTTCTACATGTTAGGATGACTTTATATGTTTTAGGTAGAGTGGAAGCTTTATGCGTGTTCATCTGCCTTGATGACTGAAGACCTTCTACACAGAATGATCTGCAATGACCTGGCCTTTTAGTTGGTAAACCTCCAGCCAATGGTGTTGTGAGGCTTTTCTCTTAGGCCAGGTTCTCCAGAGGAGACATTCCGAACCTTTTACCTGGGTACGTATGCCTGGCTGCCAAAACTCCAGGGAAGGGAGCAGGAATGAATCTGAGGAGGCCATCCCTCGAGATGCCACTGTGCACTGAACTCCATGTTTTTGGTCCCTTGCCTCATCCCCACCTTTCCCCATGCCCGGCGTCCTTGAGCCTGGAGGCTCTGTCATTCCATTTCTGCAGACAACAAGGGGCAGGAAGGGACACCTGGGGCTCCCACTATTTTATACAAACTTCCTACCCAACCCCATTTGTGACCGACTGCCTGCCACATGTCTGACCTCCCCATGACAACCGGTGCCTCTGAATCCTGGAACTCTGGGGATGCGGGGCAAATTTGCTCCCTTTTTATTGGCATCCTCCTTTGAGACATGTAGGCTGTAACTTCTGTCCTACAGCAGTCAGCTCTGTTTTCCAACTCCCATTTTAAAAAGATTTAGTTCAATAGTTGCTAATTCTCACAGATGTCTCTTGCCTGTTTTGTCTTCATAGTCTTATGCTTTTTAAATTCCTTTTCTTCATTTTAGTGGGGGTTTGGGAAGAGAATTTAATTGTTTTGTGGCTATGTTTACCATAAATTTTTTTTTTTTAAATATTTTTGCCGTAACCGGTTTGGCTCAGTGGATAGAGCGTCAGCCTGCGGACTGAAGGGTCCCAGGTTCGATTCCGGTCAAGGGCATGTACCTTGGTTGCGGGCACATCCCCAGTAGGGGGTGTGTAGGAGGCAGCTGATCGATGTTTCTCTCTCATTGATGTTTCTAACTCTCTATCCCTCTTCCTTCCTCTCTGTAGAAAGATCAATAAAATATATATTTTTTAAAAAATTTTTTATTGATTTCAGAGAGGAAGGGAGAGGGAGAGAGAGAAACATCAATGATGAGAAAGAATCATTGATCGGCTGCCTCCTGCATGCCCCCCACTGGGGACCAAACACGCAACCAGGGCATGTGCCCTTGACCGGAATCAAACCCAGGACCCTTCGGTCCACAGGCCGACACTCTACCCCCTGAGCCAAAGCAGCTAGAGCCGTCATAAATGGATGGGCTCTGAGCAAGTTTGTGGTGACACACAGGAGACATGCAGTTCCCAGGAATGGCCACAAGGCGGCCCAATGACTCCATATTTAATTCATAGCTGCTCCATACCCACCCCCACCACCCCCACAACAGTTAGGAGTCTTGTGAGTGTTGGTTAATCCAGCAGAGGGGAACCACGGAGTCCCCGAACTTTGACAGTGGCCTGAGTCTCCCAGGGCTTTCTAGTCCACCTCCTGGCAACAGGAGCCACAGGAGACACCACTTGTCCTGGACCTGGAGATAGTTGGTCGGAAGAGACTTGGACTTGAGTTTTAAGGTTCTTTTCAAGTTGCATTAGAAATTGCTTTTAAATTGGGATACAAATGTGAGTGCATGGAAGTGAGGGCGGGAACTAGGAGGCCGGCACCACCTCTGCTGAATCTGCTGGATAGAAGGAAGCAGAAAAAGTCACTGGTTCACTTACCACATGAGCTCCTGCTGCGTGGGCAGCCGTGCGGAGTGCTGTGCCGACACAGAGCAGACCAGGCAGGGTCTCTGCCCACCAGGGTGTGCAACCTGGAAAGCAGACGAGTCAACAGAGGACAACCACCAGGAAGGGACGGCGCCATAAGTGCCCAACACAGATGTAGGTCCAAGTGCCCCTCTGTGTATGGAGGAGGGAGAGAGGTTGCTTCTCTGCTCAGGACGGGGGAACATCCTTGCTGGGGGGTCTTGAGCTGGCCTTTGGAAAAGGGTGTGTAACTGCCCTGGACAAGTTTAGAGGTAGATTCTAATTCAGCAGGGCTGTGTGTGTGTATCCCGAGACTGTGTATTCTTAACAAGCTCCCAGTTGATTCCAATGTGGCTAATCTGAAGACCACACTTTGCATGGCAAGGGTGCAGGCATCTATATACACTGAGTGGCCAGATTATTATGACCACCTGACATTTGTAGGCAAATTAGCCATACACTGCATCGTATGGGATATGGAAGCCGAAGGCCTGTTCGAACACCTTTGCTGTCTGCAGTTACCAAGATAAAACGTCTCCAATTCGCACAGGAACACAAGGATTGGACAGTCGAGCATTGGAAAAAAATCATGTGGTCCGATGAATCACGTTTCCAGTTGCATCATGCAGATGGCAGAGTGAGAATTCGGCAGAAACAGCATGAAAGCATGCACCCCACATGCATGAGTACAACCCTTCAAGCTGGTGGGGGCAGTGTTATGGCTTGGGGCATGTTTTCCTGGCATGATGTGGGCCCTTTAATTCGTGTGGAACAACGTCTGAATAGCACAACATACTTAAGTATCATTGCTGATCAAGTTCATCCTATCATGTTGATGGCGTATCCCAATGGAGATGGCTTCTTCCAACAAGACAATGTGTCATGCCACGGTGCTCGTATTGTGCAGGAGTGCTTTCAAGAACATGAGGGAGACTTTACCTTGCTTAGGTGGCCCCCACAATCACCAGATCTCAATCCAATTGAGCATTTGTGGGACGAAGTTAAAAGAGCCATGAGGCAGCTGGTTCCACAACCATCAAATCTCACAGAACTGGACAGTGCTATTCATCAGGCATGGTGTCAGATTCCTCGCATCACCTTTCAACATCTCATGGAGTCAATGCCAAGAAGAATCGCCGCAGTATTGAAGGCAAAAGGTGGCCCAACGAAGTACTGATGGGGTGGTCATAATAATCTGGCCACTCAGTGTATATAAAAGGCTAAGCGACCATCGGTCTGTTTGATCATCTGGTAGGTATGAAGTGCACTGGCCACCAGGGGGCAGACACTCAAAGCAGGAGCTGCTGATCTGGCGTGACTTAGAAGCTACGGTTTTCGGGTGACACACCCCGGAACCAGAGAGGAGGGAGCTCTCGCACTCCAGGCCCCCTCGGAAGATGTTGGAGAGTCAGTTTTGGCCCGATCCCCGCAGGCCGAGGGACCACACCTGCCAAGGGACCCCGCTCACTCCACAGACGCCCTTCGAGCTGCAGTGCCACCCTAGGTGAGGCAGGCCAGGATCATGGCAGGTTGGCTCCAAGGTGTGCCCAGTCCCGCCCCACCGGCCACCTTCTAATTAATTTCCTTTCAATGTGCACGAATCCGTGCACCGGGCCACTAGTTTGTTTATGAACTTGGCTGCACATGGGAATCACACAGGGGGTAAAAAAACAAAAAGCCAATAAACAGTACAGTCTCATCCTAGAGATTCTGTGTTAATTGGGCCAGGGTACAACCGTGGCACTGGTATTTTTTAAAGCACTTCCCCGGTGACTCTTATATGCAGTTACATTTGAGCATCAAGGGCGTAAGGGGCCATTTGTCATTCTTTTTGTCCACCTGAATCCCCCTTAGGGTCAGATCTCACCCCCCACTACTGAATCTCTCTCCCCCCCACTCCCCTGGCATATGGAACATGGGCACCTACTTGAGGCTTCACCAACCAAACCACCCCAGACTTTGCAGCAGAAACTACTGAGACAAAGAAGCAGAGACCACACAGTATCAACCTTATCGGCCAGGGTTTGGCATTGGTGGCAGCTTATTGTTTCCAGAGGCAACAGTGACAATTCGTGGGGCAGGATGTTCAGCAGCAGGGACTGCAGGACCTCAGCTGACCTTGCCAAGCCTGGTTTTGAGCACTGGTCGTGGCTGCACAGACTCTGGAACTGTTTCTATGGTCCTGGAGATTGTGAACTACTCCCTATAATTTTAAACACACAGAGCCTTTTATAAAGTGTAAATGTAAGACAAAATTTAAAACCCACACAAAACAAATGTGTAGATTAATGACTTGTTATGAGGCAAACACGTTTGTAAACAACGTCCAGGCCAGAAGATAGGATTAGGTATCCCAGAAACTCCATTTATAACTCTCTGGCCATTTATAGCTCCTCCCTTCCTGCTAAAAATATCCCCATCCTGACTTGGAGGTTAATCGTTTTCTTTATAGTATATTACCTCTGTATTTCTCTAAACACCGCATGCTTTAGTTTTGCCTGTTATTTTTTTTTCCTTTCAGTCTTTTGTTCATTTATATTCTCTTTCATTCCCCATTGAAATTTAATTACGGAAAACACCGAATCAATTGTCCTGCAAAATTGACCAGTCTGGGGTTTTTAATTGATGTAGTTTAATATGTCCCTCTGTCTTCAGGTTTCCTATAAATTGGAGTTGGATCTAGAACAGAGGTTTGATCTGAGGTTTGATATGTTTTGGCATTGCCTCACCATAAGAAGGACTGTGCTCGAGACACTAAGGTACATGAATGTCTGGATGTCTCTCTTTTGTTGGATCTCTTTCTCTGTAAGTTAGTAGCCATTGATCATGCCTAGATCCAACAATTCATTTGAGGTTGCAAAATAATAAAATTCTAACTATAATTTCTTCATAGAGAATTCTATGGAGAAACATTACCTTGTTTACTATTGTTGGGGGGAAAAAACCTTCCCTACCCTTTTAGGTGCAGTGTTTGGAGGTTTGCAAATTAAACTGATTAGCAAAAGAAAAGCAGATTTTTATTAACTGTGTATCTGGGAGTTCACAGAAGACTGCGCCTCCTAGAATTGGGGGCGTATATGGTATGTACCACCTTAACAGGGGATGGGGAAGGGCAGAGAGGCACTTCTGAAGAACAGATGACTTCTCATCAGGGCTAGGGGCACGAAGGGCACTTAAAATAAAGGACTTTTGGGAGAGAGAACGGGACCCTTAGGAGGACAGATGAGGTAAGAACTCTGAGACCATGTTTTGGGTGTGGTGCACATCTCTCCAAGAACAGCTCAGAGTTGCTCCCTGGAGGGTGTTTCGTGACAAATGAGTTCTTTTGGGAAGTTATGCTTTTAGTCAGATAAGGGATTTGAGGAATCCAATGCCTCAGCTCACAATAATTTATGTACACAATAGCTTATTCTGGTCCCCTTCACTGTTTAGTTACTAGTGGTAGAGTCTGTATAGGAATGTGGATGAAAATGGGGTTCTATGGAGAGTAACCTCAAAGGGTGATCTGATCATAAATTCCTAACTGGGCAGGTCATGGTGGATAGTCACACCCCAGGGATATAACTTCTTTAGTAAAAGGCTTGTCTTTGCCTTTAAGTAAGCCCCATCCATTGTTTCTGTGCTTCTAAGTGAACTTGGAAATGTCTCTTTGGGACCCCTCAAGCAAAACCACCCTCAAGAAAGCACATAACCTAATCCAATCCCCACCTTGCCGGACCGTTTTGAGGCCTACGCACAGCTGGGTGGGTTTGGGGTGGAAGTTCAGGCTGTAAAATGGGTTGGGGGCTGGAGAAGGTCCTCAGTTGTTGGGTCAGGTTAATGCACTGCTTTACACTTCCCTGGATGCTTGAGGTGACCAATGACGATGGGGCCATGACAGACCCTTGCTGTAGATTCTTGAAAGTGGGTATTCAGAGGATTAACACTCGGATCTGTGCAAGACAGACGGGGTGTGTGAGGGAGACCGACACCAGCTGATCACTTAGGAAATTAACGTGGTGGTGCAGAGGAGAGGGACTAGTACCAAAACTAGGCAGTGGGAATGCCAAGGGGAAGACGGGAGATAATGTGAGAAAACCGAACGGTACTAGGTGACAGCGAGGGAAGGGTCATTAGTGGTTGAGGCCTCAAAGCTCAGGGATTAGAAAATAAGTTTTAAAATTTCAATGTAATCTCCTATATGAGTGACCTAGAACTTAAACTGGAAAAGCCATCCTACCTATCCTAGGATCTTCAAACGTTTTCTTCAAACATTTACTTCCTAGGTAACACTCAAGGCCCGTTAGAAGGAAAAACAGAGCTTAGCCTATGCTGATGAAGAGGACAAGTAGCTCACAGCACCCAGCAACGGGGTCGTGTTTTCACAGCTGCAGGAATGTGGACCATCGAGAAGGTCACAGAACAGCAACTGGTGCCCCGTAGATTACTTCAGATCTGTCTCTCATCCCAGCAAGTGTGGCTCGGGCAGCATCTTCATCCCGGTAGTTTCACTCCAACATCTGTCTTGGAAATCTCCCAGGCCCAAATTGTTTCTGTGATTGACGTGAAACTTAAGAGCTTTCATGGAATCCTTCCGGCGCTTCAGAAGAGGCACAGGTGAAAGGCCTCTCCTGAGAGTCCCGTTTCCATTGTCATATCCACTCCGCTCCCTGCACCTCTGGTGTCTAAAGCAAGTGGACCCTCCTTTTCATTCAGCACTGAAACCCTGCACGTCAGGCGCTCACCGGAGACCTTAATCTTGGATTGACTAGTCTAGCTCCAGTCAAAAGAACAACTGAGGCCATTTCACAATCTAATGAGAATGCGAATTACCCTTTCTTTCAGAAGCAATAAACTGTATATATCAAGTCAAATCACCATAAAGTTACAAACCTAGACTTTATTATTTAAGCTCCCTGTAGAAATGTCACCACTGATTTGCAATCTACTCTTGCATTTTTACTGAAATTCAAAAAATGATAGAGGCATTCAAGCAAATATATGCATTTTAATGAACTTGCATTGGAGACAATTTACTTGCATTGTAAATAACCCTTAATGGTAGAAACTTGTGTGTTTTGTGCTAGAGATTTTCTTTCCTTATCAGCTGTTACGCTCTCTTTAACTGGCTGCAATAGGAATATACCACCCCTCCTTCTATCTTGAGGCTGGAAATCTCAGACCTAAATTCAGTGTCCCAGAAAAGCCCGGGGCCTCCTCTCCCCTCCACAGCTCTTCATATTCAATTGAGTCAGACTATACCACTAGTCACTTACTTAAACTGTGCAAGTCCATCTGGGAAGCTGGCATACACTATACCCAGTTGCCTTACTCGCCCGCCCATATTTTGAGTTATTTCACCACTATTACTCATTCAACAAAGATCTGCTCGAAGTTTCGCCTCAAAAAGCCAATTAAGACAATTGTGGAAAGCAACCGCCGTTATTACTTTCAGCCAAAGGATGGTTTGAAGTAGGAGGAAACGGAATTATCAAGGAGGAGGGGTAATAAGGTTTAAAGCAAAAACAGTAGTAAACTGAGCCAAGTACGTTTCAAGGGCATTACTCTGTTAGAAGGTACCAGTTAGGCTAAATCAGTCGTTCTCAACCTTGGCTGCACATTAGAATGACCTGGGACTCTTTAAAATCTGATTTCTGGGCCTCATCCTCCGGAAATTCTGTTTCTTTGTTACTAATGTTGTGGCCTCACCCCATAACAAAGAAACAGAATTTCTGGAGGATGAGGCCCAGAAATCAGGATTTTAAAAAGATTCCCAGGTGATTCTAATGTGCAGCCAAGGTTGAGAACCACTGGGCGAAATGGTTACATTAGATAAGACTTCACTACCACTCTGCTTGCTGTTGGCTCTAGCACGTTTATTAACCCCATTATAATCATTATGACCAAACCTTAGGACCTTATCCTGAGAAACTGTATGAGTGGCCACTGGTGTCAGGCTTGGTTTCAAAACCCAACTCCAGGACCAACTGGCTGTGCAACCTTAAATTATTCTGAGTTAATCGTGTAAATCGGGTACTACTTCACCAGGTTGTTGACAACATAACCCAAAGAACCCGAGTGCCACAGCACTGAGCAAGCTAGTAGTAGCAAACAGTCTTTCCCCTTCACATAGTCCCTTGAACTTTACCCCTGCATTGCCCTCTGCCATCATTTTAGGTGGGTCCTACTTAAATCTGACTTCATATGTGATCTCTAGAACCCTTCAGTTTCTCTCCCAACCCATCTAGACTTTCCCTCAAACATGCTGCTCTTGCCCCTTCGAAGGCTTCACAGGTCTCCCACCTCCCGATCACACCATCCAGTTGGACTTCTGCTTTCTCACATACCTGTTACTGATTGGCCTATAGGCCCTTCTTACCCTTAGCCAACCAGTATCTATATCTAAGAACCAATTCACGTCCCTCCTCCCTCCAAAGCCATCCCAACTATTCTTGCTCTTTATTCTTTCAACTGCTCTTGCCCAACTGAACTTGCTCTTCTTTAATACAGTACTTAAGATCTGGATCACAACTATTTGGCTCTTGTATATGCTTAGCTGATAAATTGCTTTTGCTTTCTAAAAAGTAGATTATACATTTAAGGGTAGAGCCCCAACCAGTTTGGCTCAGTGGATAGTGCTGTGGGCTGAAGGGTCCTGGGTTTGATTTCAGTTAAGGGCACATGCCCGGTTTTCGGGCTGGGTCTCCGCAGCCGATCAATGATTTTTTCTCATCATTGATGTTTCTCTCTCTCCCTTCCTCTCTGAATTATATATATAAAAATGTATAGAGAGATAGAGACTATGTTCTATTTTCCTATACCAATCTCAAAAGCAGAATCGTAGGCCCCAACCTAGGCACACAAAACAGTATGTTGGAGGGAACTGAATGACGAAGCATTTAAAACATTCCAGGTGATTCTTCTAAACCAGCGGTTCTCAACCTGTGGGTCGCGACCCCTTTGGCGGTCAAATGACCCTTTCACAGGGTCGCCTAAGCCCATCCTGCATATCAGATATTTACATTACGATTCATAACAGTAACAACATTACATTATGAAGTAGCAATGAAAATAATTTTATGGTTGGGTCACAACATGAACTGTATTTAAAGGCCCAGAAGATTGAGAACCACTGTCTGCAGTGAGAGAACTTCTACGTATCACCCATCCAGCACAATCTTGTCAACAGATATTTATCTTTGCTTATGGAATAATAACGCCTTAATAAAGGATTAAACATTTCCTTCCACACTATATATAAAAAAGCTGTTTCGCCCTGACCGGGTGGCTCAGTTGATTAGAGCATTATTTCAAAAGGTTGCGGGTTTAACTCCCAGTCAGCCCACTTACCTGGGTTTTGGGTTATCCTGGTCGGGGCACACACAGGAGGTAACCAATTCTTATTTCTCTCTCTCAAAAAACAAAAATCAGTGGATCCCTGGCCGTAGGCTCAATGGTTAGAGCACCAGCCCACATACCAAAGGGTTTTGGGTTTGATTCCTGGTCAAGGGCACATAGTACCTGGGTTGTGGGTTCGCTTCAGCCCCCAGTTGGGAGGCAACCAATGTATCTCTCACATCCATGTTTCTCTCTCTTCCCTCCCTCCCTTTCACTGTCTCTGAAAAGCAATGGAAAAATATCCTTGGGTGAGGATCAACATCAATGGAAAATATTCTCAGGTGAGTTTTTAAAAGTTTCACACTATAGTTCACCAAAAAAAATAGGAAATTCTTTTGTTTTTCAGGTAAGGAGTCAATGCTAAGAGAGTTCATCTTCCAGAATAGCAAGCCTACCTTCATGCCATGGGTAATCAGCTGACTTCAGCAGGAGTTGGCCTTTGGTACATTCTAGTATTGCTAGCTGGAAAGTGACTGGAATTGTGGTATCTCTTTTGACACCAGAATGAGTTTTTTTAGTATCCTAGAGATAAGTCTATTTTTAATGTAGTTTCTTACCAAAGATAGTTCTTGAAATTGCCTTCTCAGTTTTCTCTAGGTTGAGAAAGTTATTCCCCTCCTATTTGTCCTCTAATATTCATTCTGCATGATTTTTCAAAGTAATCCTCCATCTTCAACTCCATAAATAAATGAAAACCAAGCCACACAGTTGGAAATCAAGTTTTGTTTTTATATGAACAGAAGAAGACCATCTAGAAATATTTCAGTTTATTTAAATTGTTAAGTAGAATATGAAACCGAATTTGTAGCTAGTACCAGAGAATGGACTTAAACTGTTTGGTATTTAATGAGAACAGCTTCTACACAGGATCCCAAGAGACTTACAGAAAAAGGGGCAACGCCCTAATATTAAGCAAATAAAACTCAAACAGATTATACAAAAATTGATTTATACTCCATTTCCCTTTTTTTGATATTTAGAAAGTGCAGAGTTAACAAAAGGTAGCCATATCCTTTCTATGTACAATGCCGATTATAATTATGCAAACAACAAAACTGTCAGTCTGTTACCCAAAAATCCCAGTGTTGAGCTCTCAAACCTTAAGTCACTGACTGAATTGAATAAGGATTAAAGGTTAAAAATAAAAAAGCTACTGCCACATTCCAGATAAAGGAAAGCAACAAACACATCAAAATTAATCTGACAACAGGTTTAACCCAAAGCTTTTCAAGAAGCTTAACATCATTTCATTATTCTTAGAGGAAAATTAGGGATTATTTGGCAATGCTGCTTTTACTAGTAGTAAACAATGATAAAATTCAAGTGAGGGGAAAATAACTAAGAACCATCATCAGGTGAGGCGTAGAAAATGGTTTTTAGGGCACTATCTGAAAATGCATGGGTGTTTGTAGCAGATCCGTCCCTGTGTTGTTTATGAGAGCCAAGAGGGCATTAAAATGCTGTCCACGACACAGAAAAGACTTTTCAATGGAAGCTGCTGTCCTAAACTCAGCCTCTGCTAGAAATGAATCATGCTATTCACAATTATTTCAACAAAGGTATCATCTTAGGATGCTAGCAGCATAGCAAACTTAACTTACCCTATCCTACTGATAAGCAATGAAGCACAACTAGAAAAAATGAAGTGAAAAAAACCGACAGGGTTAGAGATAGCTAGAGATCTTATCTCTCCATGAAAAGCCTTTTGTTCTTTTTCTGAATCCATGGTAATACAAGTTTTCCAAAGGGATGTGAAGAGAGGACTTAAAATTAATAATACACTAAAGTATATCTAAATCTTAAGGTAAAGATAACTTAACACTGAAAAAGTGTTCCGAGAAGGCCAAATCTCAATATATTTGGCAAACATGTTAATAAATTCTACTCCTCCTTCCCACCTTTTAAAAACAACCTTTACTGGGCTACCAAACTGCTAGAGGAGTTGCCAAAATGGAGATTACTCAAATTTAGGTTAAAGATTTATTCTAGGAAAGTGAATAGGCTATACACCTAATTAGAAAGACAAACCACAACACCCTCCAAACACTAGTGCATGCAATTAACTCTTCCATTTCATAAACTCAATAGTTAAGACAGGAAGGGAACAAAGAGGGAAGGAAAAGAGGAACATGAAGCCAAACAGCAAATGAAGGAATCTGGGGCAGCAGTTTTAGGGGAGAGACAAAATGAGGGGAAGACACAGCTAACTGACATTTGACTAGTAGGCAGTTAGAATTTTCTTTCAGTTTACTTAGCAAGTTAAATCAGTGCTTTATGTTGAACTCGACAAACCTACTAGTTTGCCCCTTTCATTTTTAAATAACTCATACCATGAGGGAGGGGGGAGAAAGAAGCAAATAAAGGAGCATGCAGGAAGACAAACAAGGAAAAGTGGCCGAGGAGAGAAGAACGGAGGAGAACAGGTGGCAGGAAATAGTTTTAAATATCAAGGCCACTTAAAATGAGATTCAGCAAACCAAAGCTATTACTTCTGCATTATCCTTTGTCCTCAATTGATTACTTTGAAAATTACAGCCAAGCAAACCACAAATATCTTAATGTTTATGTCTGGATGATAACTCCTGCACATGCTTCCATCAAAACAAAAAAGGAAAAACCAAAGAAGTTCCTTTCCACATAAGGCACAGGACAAAATTAACCCATTTACATATTCAAGGCGAAAATGAGTGTTTTCCTGGCTTTTGTTTGTTTCTTTTGTATTACATGTCTATAGATTATAGGGACTCAAGCACATTATCCGTGACAGAAAATTCCACTGTTGTACAAAATAAAATTGTTAATTCTAACTTTTATTCTTATACAATTTGCAGAATAGAGTTGAAATGATTGCTATAAGTTTTAATGTTGACAAGAATTGGACTATAATACAACTGAAATGCAGTGGTAAGCTGAGTAAGTACATTTAAAAATGAAGTCACAGACATGATTTTTCTATACATTTTTTTGTTTGAAGAAAATTATAAAGTCAGCAAGCAGTTACAGATGAAAGAACAAATAAAACAGGTGGATTGGATAGTTAAGATGAGGAACAAAAATATCTGTTTAGAGTTAAAAATGGACAGAGTGGTTTATTTTGCAGCAAGAAGAGAACACAGGGTGGTGGATGGCAACTGATGGAACAGGAGAACGCTCAGCAGCATTTGCTCTTCCAGCCTGTCACGCCTCCTCCACTGCTGATATCTACATTTTCACTGTTGGGCTCTTTTACAGGGGTCTGGAACAAATACACAAGGAAAGGAACCCATGAAAAAAACATTACCACGGATAAATCAAGATTCAACAGAAACACTCATAAACGTTAATCTATGTAACAGAATGCAATTACAGTCACGAGACCCGTGCAAAGTAAAGATCTGGAAGCTTTCTTTTCAGTCTTCATTTTGCCTGCTTTCTCCAAGCTGTGAAATGTCTAGAGGCCTCCCAGCACTCCTTTATAAAACTTCTGAAATCTTCCCTGCCGCTAACACTTTAGCAGAAAGGTTTGTTATCTCCTAGCCTAGAGCCCTGAGTACTTAGGACTTAAAAAGCATTATCATCAAGCATATGCATTAAATCAATGTTAGGTCATGCCTTACTTCAGGAAAGTAAAACAGCCCTTTTCTGTGTAGTTACTTGCCTTTTAAGACTGGAGTTTGTATTATGGTATGACTTTTCTTTTATCAACTCAGGAGAGAAAATACTGCAAAGAAAGTTGCTAGTCAAAAATCACTACTGTCGCCCAGCCAGAGTGGCTCTGTGGTTGAGCATCAACCTATGAATCAGGAGGTCACAGTTTGATTCCCAGCCAGGGCATATGCATGGGGTTATGGGCTCCGTTCCTAGTAGAGGGCATGCAGGAAGCAGCCGATTAATGATTCTCTATAATCACTGATGTTTCTATCTCTCTCTCCCTATCCTTTCCTCTCTGAAGTCAATAAAAATATATTTTTAAAAAAATCACTACTGTATTCCACATCTCATTTGTTAAGCAAGTTTACATTTGATGTTTTAACTCCTATTACCAGATTAAAGTGTATGAAAATAAAGCTACCTCATATTTGGGCCTGCCTACATGGGGAAGATGCTAAACTGAGAGCTTTATTTATTGGTGCATCCATACTTTTTAACCTTTAATATAATAGCAAGAAAGATTTACCTCACGGGGACACAGATTATATCATGACTATATAGCACTAGTCTGTGTGGTTTTTTAATATGTTTTATTGATTTGAGAGAGAGAGAAACATCAATGTGAGAGAGAAACATCGATCAGTTGCCTCCTGTACTCGCCTGACTGGGGATCAAACCCACAAGCTGGTATGTGTCCTGAATGGGAATCAAACTGGTGGCCTTTTTGGTGAACAGGACAGCGCTCAGCCAACTGAGCCACACGAACTAGGGCAGCACTAGTTTTTAAAATATGCAAAGATTAATGAGAAGATCAAGGAACACAGTAGAAACAGAAATAAATAAAAACAATGAAGAAGACCAAAATATCCAGAAAGTATACAGAGACAAGGGTATTTCAACAAGTTTTGTGATAAGTTCTGTAAATACCAGAATAATTTTTCACTGAGACTCACCTACCTCTGAAATAGAAAGCTTTCCACCACTTGGTGGTTCTGTCCTATATCCCCCTCCTCTTACTCCCTTGGAGTACTCACTATCCTTCCAGTTTATTTGCTAAACATAACCAAAGATGTGTGAGTGTTCATGCATATACGTGTGTTTGGTATCATACATAGTTTTGAAAAATAAGATCACACTACATATATTATATCCTAACTTACTTTTTATTACTCAATATATATTAACTATCAAACTTAATATGCAGGATGTTGACCGATGTGAAAGGGCACAACCTTTGTTTTGCAGTCACCCTGGACGGCAATAACTGATAACTATCTTACGCAGTTTGAACACTCAATCATAGTTAACACATAACATTTCACTCCAGAAAAATTAAGTTGCTTGGTTTCTCAGAAATTTTACTAGATTTTTATTTGATATACCACCTCTATTACACACACACACACACACACACACACACACACACACATCTCTGAGTTGTTGTTTTTTTTTAAAAAAAAAATGAATATTTCAAGTATAAAAACAGAAAGGTTACCAGAAGCAATTAAATTTTCTCCTATACACTGTCTGTTTCTCCTTTAGGATTTGTGTCAGATTTCTCTAATTTTATTTGCATATAAATATACCACACACTGAATAGAGAATTCAAGACTCATAAACTAAATCTAGTCATTATTATTTTTTACATCACAGATTGAAATGATTCCCTAATGAAACCTGGGGGTAGATTTAGTCTGCTTATTCAGTATATAATATATGCATGCCCTTTATTGGCATGTCTGAGAACGACTGTACAGAAGAATAGTGATTCTGTAGCAATAACTTCAGAATACAGTATCGCCACTTACCTTAAATTTAAAAAAATAATTTATGGAAATGCAAAGGATGTATAAGAGAAATCAATCCAAAAGTAAACAGAAAGCCACCACACAATGGATCAGACAAAAAAGGAAAAAAAGGAGTAGGAAATTGGGGCCTAGAGAATAAGCATAGGTGTTCAGAATATTAACTGAACCGACTAGATCCTACAGATTTCTAGATGGCTCTCTGTTCTTCCAGTTCCTTACTTGACTTTGAAGGATTAGATACTGGTGATGCGTAACTGTTTTGAAACAGTAACATCCAAGCCCAATTTTTGGATGTAAATCTAGTACTTTAGAAAAGACTAAGTATTCAACTATGACACTGGTCACCTTAACAGTAGATAAAAATAGCAGCTTACCTTTCGAAGGATATCTTCAGCTAATGTGAGAAAGGCCTTTTCAATGTTTATATTTGCTTTTGCACTAGTCTCAAAAAATCTAATACCATGCTCCCTTGCAATCTGAAATAGAAGCAAAATGTCACCATAAAATTATCAAGTACAGATTGCCATTGATGACTTAGAGGAAATAGTAATATTATGCTATAGGCAGCAGTTTCAACTAGGCTATATAAAACAGATTTAAATGGGTTAAGGTTCAAACAGTCAAGCTCTTTAAAAATAAATAAAATAAAAGAATCCTCTCTTCACTATAAGAGTTTACTTCAGATATTCTGAAGTACAGCTGACCCTTGAACAACGCAGGTCTGAACGATATGGGTCCATTTACACGTGGATATTTTCCAGTAGGTAATACAGTATGCCCCCAAAATGTATATACACACTTTGAATAATTATAAAGGCTTTGTTTATTAAAATACATTTTATTTTCAAAATTGAGCCATCAGCTATTAAAGTATGTATACATTTTTTGGGACATCCTGTATATTTGGCCTTTTATATCCTTGGGTTTTGTATCTGCAGATGCAGAGGGCCAACTGTATGCATTACCCTATGCCATTTTATATGAGAGATTTGAGCATCCTCGGAGTTTGGTTTCCACAGGGGGTCTAGGACCAAGTCCCTGTGGATACTGAGTAACAACTGTAGCCAAGTTTTTATGTGGATTTTTGATTGCACAGGAGTCAAGTGTCGGCACCCTAAACCCCACATTGTTCCAGGGTCAATTGTTATTTTACTCTAGGGGCAAACTTAAGAAAAGTTCCAAGTGACTTAAGCAGTATCTAGTTTCTGCTTGTCACAGGCTACTGACTGTCAAACTGAAACAATTAATATATTTCTTTAACGTCTTAAATTTAAAAATTGAGATCACTAATTTGTATTTTGTAGTATAAATAAGGCTGAAAATAGCACTGCCACAGAGCTGGTTATGTATTGAAATAAATTCACTCAAATGATAAGCTACTGTTTCCAACAGCATTTAAAAACTGATGTGAGCAGCTCAGGGCACTCCGTTACCACTATAAAAACAATCAAATGCAATACCATCTTCACAAATTAAGGACAGCACATTAGTTTCATTCAGAACTTTTTACCTGTTCTCCTTTTCCCTTAGGTACAACTCTTTTATCTTCCATATCACACTTGTTTCCTAGTAACATTCTTTCCACATCTTCATTGGCATGCTGAAATGGAATAAAAAATTTTATTTACACACTACCATGAATTATGGCTTAATATTCCCTCCAAATGACTTTTTCTCAATTTACAGTGCCATTTCAATAGTCTGAAAGTTTTAAACCAATCACCCTGAAACCACCCCAAGCTAAAAGCCTACATAAATTCTTAAATTACCTAGAAAAAGAAACAAAGACATATCCCTGTCAAATATTATTTTCCCACTATATAAGGCTGTCTAGTTTCTAGTTATGTTCTCATCAAAAAAGGATATAGGCAAAAGATCTAAAGCCTAAATCTCTTATGCATAATCTAAATTCAAGATGGATCATGATTTTAGATCATGTATTATTCTATAGAAGTATTAATTAAAAATTCTACAGAGCCCTTAAAGTCTCAAAACATACTGCTCAGTTAAAAACAAAGGCTCACTCCATCAAAAAGAAATGCTCAATAATAATGACTTCAATAATGACAGTACAGTATATCCTAAAGATCAATTAGAACACTTATTCTTCTCAACCAAGTATACAAATGTGTTTATGAAGGGTTTATGCAATTTCTTCATCTTACCTCATCTATGTTTCTAAGCCATTTGCTGATGTTTTCAAAACTTTTACCATTGGTGATGTCATATACTAGCATAATACCCATTGCTCCTCTGTAGTAGGAGGTTGTGATGGTGTGAAATCGCTCCTGGCCTGCTGTATCCCTGAAATAAACAACAATAATTTGTGTGTGTGTTTTTTTTAATATATTTTATTGATTTTTTACAGAGAGCAAGGGAGAGGGATAGAGAGTTAGAAACATCGATGAGAGAGAAACATCAATCAGCTGCCTCCTGCACACCTCCCACTGGGGATGTGCCCACAACCAAGGTACATGCCCTTGACCGGAATCGAACCTGGGACCTTTCTGTCCACAGGCTGATGCTCTATCCACTGAGCCAAACCGGTTAGGGCAACAACAATAATTTGTGTTGAGCATTTTGATATTCTATATCCTATATAATAACCCCCTAATATGCAAATCGACCAAACAGGGCAAACGACTGGTCGCTATTACACGTGCTGACCACCAGGGAGCAGACGCTCAATGCAGGCACTGCCCTCTGGTGGTCAGTGCGCTCCCATAAGGGAAGCACCACTCAGCCAGAAGTTAGCTGACTGCTGGCGAGCGCAGTGGCAGCGTTAAGGACCCCGGGGGGATGTCTGACTGCCGGGTTAGGCCCGCACCCCATGGGGATTGAGCCTAAGCCAGCAGGAGGACATACCCCAAGGGGTCCCGGACTGCGAGAGGGCCTAGGCCGGGCTTAGGGACCCCCTCCCTCCCCAGTGTACGCATGTCGTGCACTGGGCCTCTAGTTATAGATAAAAGGTGAAACAGTAGAATAGTTTAGTTAAGACAGAAATATATGCCACAACACAAAACAGAACCACCACTCATTTAATTCTTAAATGGTTAACCACTATGGTTATCCATAAACATATGTGTATATATAAAACTTGTTAGTCAAAGAAAATTAATGACCTACCTATATTGGATGAAAAAGTGGAAGGGAAAACAGTAAGAAGTGACACATAAAACTCTTAGTTTTTTTTTTAAAATATATTTTATTGACTTTTTACAGAGAGGAAGGGAGAGGGATAGAGAGTTAGAAACATCGATGAGAGAGAAACATCGATCAGCTGCCTCCTGCACACCCCCTACTGGGGATGTGCCCGCAACCAAGGTACATGCCCTTGACCGGAATCGAACCTGGGACCCTTCAGTCTGCAGGCCGACACGCTACTCACTGAGCCAAACCGGCCAGGGCTCTTAAAGTTATTTTTAAATGAACACCAGTAGCCCCGGCTGATGTGGCTCAGTTGGAACGTTATCCTGCACACTGAAGGGTTGTGGGTTTGATTCCCAGTCAGGGCACATACCTGGGTTGCAGTGTATATGGAAGGCAGCCATTCGAAGCTTCTGCCTTTTTCTCCCTCTCCCTTCCTCTCTCTAAAATCAATTAAAAAATAGATGTGTGTGTGTGTGTGTGTGTTGGGGGGGGGGAGAGGGGGAATTAAAGATTATGTAGGATCTTATCAGCCTCTGCAAGGATTTCTGCTTTCCCTAAGTGAGACAGGAAGTCTATTGTCACATTTGTGCAAAGAAAAACCTGGGTTTATAAAGAATCATTCTGTCTACTGTGTTGAAAATGGGTGTGTGTGTGTGTGCAAGAAGCAGAGCTAGGAGTAATGCAATACCTATCCAAAAAACTGCCAAAAGAAATGCCATTTAAGAAAAACCACTGGGGGCGGGGGGGGGGAGAGGAAGACAGGAAACATCTATATTACTGTCAACAATTTAAAAAATATTAAAAAGAAAAACCATCTAAGAGACATGCTACCAATTCTTCTAGGTTGTATCCTTAAATCATGTTAAACCAGGAAGAGGCCACACACACACACACACACACACACACACACACACACACATTTATATATTTATTTACATTCTTAGACTACAATTTTTATCTCCATTACCATTAACATTATATCAATTTATTAAGAATCACTACAAAATCGAGCTCTATGAAAAATTTATCCTGTTGTTGATATAATGCCCCCCCTTACATTATGTTTGTGGGTAACACCCCCTCCCTGTCCCTTTTGTTGTGTTGGTCGCCAAAAAGTTTATAGGGCCCTAAGCTGGTTTGGCTCAGTGGATAGAGTGTCAGCCTGCAGACTGAAGGGGTCCTGGGTTTGATTCTAGTCAAGGGCACATGCCCAGGTTGTGGGCATTGCAGGAAGCAGATAATCAATGGTGCTCTCTCATCATTGATGATTCTCTCTCTCTCTCCCTCTCCCAAATCAATAAAAATGTATTTTTAAAAAAAGTTTATAGGTAAATTTTACAAAAGCAAGCATAGTAAACAAACTGTCCTTTAGAGAGACTATATTTATATCTTCCATTTTTCTGAATTACAAATTCTTATTTATGTTTTATTAATCTTACCCATTTAGTTCCAAAGTACCTTAAATCAGGTGTAATTTATAAATGTTTTCATGAAAAAAACAACAACAACAAAAACTGTGTCTCATCACAGTAGAAATAGTTTAGTTCTTTTCTGAACTGGTAAAAAGTATAAATTAACTAATTACCCTATAACCTCAGAGAGAGGTTAACAGTCCCCACTTAAAACCCAGGCTGGAAATGCACTTATCCAAGACAGAGTGTGCAGGACCGGGCTTCCAGCAGTGCCAAGCAGCTGTAGTACAGGAGGAATAGAAAACTTGCACTTCAATTTTGTCGTAAATAGTGACAATTTAGGGAGACCTAACACTACATTCCACTATGAGCACCACCCCAACACTATGTATTATATGCTTCCTTCTTCCCCCTTCATTCACCTTTACACAATTAGCAAATAATACACACACTTCAGTGTCAAATCTATAACTAAATTCTCCACCAAGAAAGAACACTCTGCAAAAGCAACGAAGTCTACATCAACAGCCCCTGGAGAGGAGATTTTATATTATAATGCTGGTTAGTTATGAAATATTAATATAAGAGATAGTGAAACGTTAATGGCTTCTGAAAAGAAAAATAATCACTATTTAAGTTCATAGTAACTTTCTGTTTTGACCCATGGCACACTACTCTATTTTTTTTTTAAATATATTTTATTGATTTTCTACAGAGAGGAAGGGAGAGGGATAGAGAGTTAGAAATATCGATGAGAGAGAAACATCGATCAGCTGCCTCCTGCACATCTTCCACTGGGGATGTGCCCGCAACCAAGGTACATGCCCTTGACCGGAATCGAACCCGGGACCTTTCAGTCCGCAGGCCGACGCTCCATCCACTGAGCCAAACCGGTTTCGGCGCTACTCTATTCTTTAATTTTGTCTCCTCCATCTTCCAAAATCTCTTGCACACAAATATCTTCCCTCTTTTTATATGCTCTCCCTATTAAGGTTTTTAAAACTTTCTATAACTTATTTTCATTTATGCATTTCATACTCTGACACTTTTCAACATCACTGTATCCACCCCACAAGATGATTTGGCTCCTTGACTCCTTGATCTCAAATTATCCTTTTCCTGGATCTTCATTATACCAGCCCACACCAATTGTTAAGGCCATCTACAGAGCCCTTTCCCCACTACTGCTAGGCTAATTGGTGACCCTTTGCCCAGGGCTAAAAATAGCCACAGCTGCTTATTCATCCTCAAATTATTTTTAGGTTTGCCCCCACACACATACACCCGGGTCTAAGGACAGCTGGTTGGTTCAAATAAAAACAGATGTGAACTATCTGAAGAGCAAATAAACATTGTATATGTTCACAATATTTTTTTATGTCACCATAATACAGGTTTTTACAAAACTACTCACTTGATTTTCCTCTCCCATTAATTTTTTTCTTCTAAGCCTATGTATAATAATCACATTTCTGAAATTGTAAACCAATGACAATAGAATTCTCCTTACATAAAATGACAATACACAGCTAAGAGAATATTTTTTCCCAATGACATAGTATAAAAGGAGTGATATGTTTTTAGCAACTAAAATAGCTTATTTCCTTAATTGTTAGTCCCACATGCAGGGTCAGGGAAGCTGTGTACTCTAGCTGCTATTATGATAGTTATTTTTAGTCTGGGCACTGACAGCACTGGAACAGGCCAGAGACAACATCAATCTGCTCTATAAGTTAAAGGCTCCAAATTTAAATTAGGATGTCAAATTTCTCAGACTGAGTTTTATTTTAACAAGATCTGGATTTCCTCATAGATGTGTAATTTCTCTACATCCAAAACACCATGAGCTTAAATTATTATCTTCATTAAAAAAATTTAAAAAAAGTCTAAAACAAAAAAAATCTAAAGCCCGATTCCGGCCCTGCAGAGCTTACAATCCTATGGGGATAGGAATGAACAAGTAAATAAATATATAATCCTAAATTGTGACAAATGCCAACAAGGTAAACAAGGTGGCATGATGAAGAATAGGGTAAGGGAGGAAGTAATCTAGATAAAATGATCAGGGTGTTCCTCTCTATAAAGGTGATGCTTAATGTGACGAGAAATATGAACAGAAATTAATGAAAGTCATTTAGTCAATAAATATTTATTGAGTGTCTACATTTGCTAGGCTCTGTTCTAGGTGGTTATATAACCACTAATTAGATAGATTGGACCCCTCCCTCAAAAAAGCTTACACTGTAGTGGAAGGGGCAATAAATAACACATTTAAAAAATATGGTAAGTTTTGCCCTGGCCAGTGTGGCTCCATGGTTAGAGTGTCAGCCCACACACTGAAGGGTCGTGGGTTCGATTTCTGGTCAAGGGCACGTACCTGGGTTTTGGGTTCGCTCCCCTACCCTGAGTTGGGATGCAAGAGCAGAAGGCAACCAATCAATTTGTCTCTGACATTTCTCTCTCTCTCTCTCTCTCTCTTTCTCTCTCTCTCTCTCTCTCTCTGAAAAGCAATGGAAAAAATATCCTCTGGTGAGGATATTTCTTGATATTTGTCAATAAACAAATAAATTGAGATCTGAATGAGAGAAGACAGGAGGGCAAAGATCTGACGAAAAGCATTCTGAGCAGAAGGAACAGTTGATATACAATGGCCCTGAAATGGGACCATCCATGCTTGGCATGGTCAAGGGAGGAAAAAAGTGGCCATAGTAACTGGAGCAAAGCTGAAGAGAGATGAGGTCGGAAGGGACAGTAGCTAGAACATGGAGTTTTCAAATTGTATTTCTGTTGAAATGGGAAGCCTCTGGAATGGAGTGGCACTTCAGAATGTTCAGCCTACCTACAGAAGGGAGGAAGTGGGAGGTTAGGGGGTTGAGGGAGGGCTACAGGGAATGTACAAAAGTCCTAACTGGAAAAGAACTCACCATTTTCATGGAATTAAAAGGAGATCAGCTGGGGGCAGAAACTATATATACAAAGGAGCACAAAATGAAGTCAGAAAGATGGGCAGGACCCATTCTGTAAACTGTAATAAGAAATTTGGATTTGAAATTTGGACTTTCATTTGAAGTGAAATGGAAATTTAAAACGGTTATAAATAGGAGAAGGAATGACAACCATGATGACCAGATTTAGACTTGAAAAGGTTATTACTCTGGCTGTTCTGTTACTGGAAGAAGGCAAAAGGGAATTAGGACCTGTTACAATGATTCAAAGAAGTAATAGTGACTTTCACTAGGGTGGGTAACAATGGAAATGGCAAATTGTATATGGATTCTAGATAAATTTTAAGAGGTTTGCTAAAATTGGGTGTTGGGGTTAAAGGAAATGGAAAGAATCAAAGATGACTCCGAAGTCTCTGGCACCTTATGAAGGTGAACAGTTAATTCTTCTACAACGGGACACTAACAATTTTTAGTGACTGGAGCAAGCATTTTTGACCACCCCTCCTTAAAAAAAAGGCTAACTTGAAGCAACTATGGCTGTTTTCCTGACAGGACCTGCTATTCCATGGAAAATGTAGTGGAACTTTCTAGAGACCTGGGATTTTAAAAGCTGCAGATACTTCTCTATCAGCCAAACAAGCTAATATTAGGCCTACAGACATGTGCGTTACCAGGGTGAGACCCATCTCCCACTCTTATGCAACAGATAGACTACAAGTCTCCTGGGAAGAAAACAAGAAGGGAAGATCATTTGAATAAAGAAAAAATAAGACATTAATGAGACATAAATTGTGTCTCAACAAAAATTAAATGGACATAAATTGTGTCTCAACAAAAATTAAATGGACATTTCAGAATAAATTATTGCTGTGTCACATATATATGAAAAAGCTTTAAGCACAGACTGAAGTTTCCAAACCTAAACTTTAATCACAGAACTTTTCATGCTGAAGCAAGAATCTGAATATATGCATTTAAACTAGAAGGAGCCCAGCTGGCATGGCTCAGTAGTTGAGTGTCGACCAATGAACCAGGAGGTTACAATTCAATTCCCAGTCAGGGCACATGCCCAGGTTGTAGGTTTGATCCCCATTGGGGGGTGTGGCAGGAGGTAGCCAATTAATGATTCTCTCTCCCTCTCCTTTCCTCTCTGAAACCAATAAGTAAATATTTAAAAAAAGGTGGGCAGAGCTGGCTGAAATTCAGAATAACATCCTTTCTTTCCTTGAGATCAGTTTTAGTTATAATGAAACAATATGTTTCATTTGCTGAGTTATTTCTCAAAGTAAGGAAAACACAATGATTATCAATTGGGTTATGTTTCAAATAGATTCATTAAATTTAGAAAACATTTTAGAATGTTTAAATTTCATTTAAATTTGTATTAAATTTTAAAGATGCCATAAAGATTGTACTTCAAATTACACCGTCAGGTAATGAAGACATTTTGGTTAAAAATAACCTACTATTAATTATTAGCTTCCTTTAAAAGGGAACTAACTTTCTGAAACTGTCTTTTGGATTCTAAGACATTGTTCTTCCCTAATTTTCCTTTTCCCTCTCTAAGTATGGCTTTGCAATCTCCTTTGCTAACTTCCTCCTCTGCTCATATCCTAAAATAAAATATTATTCTTAGGGTTCTATCCTCATAAAAGGTGATTCCCAAATAGCAGCTATGATTTATTGATCATTAGTTATGCATCAGACACTGCTCTAAGTACTTTACATGTCTCACTCATCCTAATAACCATTGTATGATAGGTCCTTCTACAATGAAACCCAAGATGAATGCAAACTTAACACTACTGATTTGCAATGAAGAAAGAAAAGGGCATAACTGGAAGGAGCAGCAGCAAAAGCAATTAACAGTGCCACTCTTGTCCGGCTGGTGTGGTCAGTGGTCGACCCAAGAACCAGGATGTCAAGGTTCAATTCCCCATTAGGGCACATGCCCAGTTGTGGACTGGATCTCCAGTAGAGGACGTGCAGGAGGGAGCCTATCAATGATTTTCTCTCATCATTGATGTTTCTCTCTCTCCCGCTCCCTTCCTCTGTCTGAAATCAATAAAATATATTTTTAAAAAACAATGAAAAAAAGAACGCGACTCTTAACTTATATTCTGAGCAAGTAATGAATCCTAGCTCTAACATTTTCAGGCTATAAGACCTCAGTTATATCAAAATGTCTGTTTCATTATCTGTAAAACAGAAACAATCCAAGAGAAAATAAAGCATATGCTTATACAAAGATTTATAGCCGTTTTATGGTGAATAAACAAATTGTGATATACCAAAAATGGAACACTATCAGAAATAAAAAGTAATGAACTTACTGATACACATAAAATCATTGATAATTTCCAAAATAATTATACTGAGTAAAAGAAGCCAGATAAGTCCCCCACAAAAAGATGAAAAAAAAACACCCAACACATAAAAGCACTATATGACTGAATTTATGTATAGTACTAGAAAATGGAAACTAGTCTACAGTGACAGACAGCAGAGAAGTGGTTGCCTGGGGAACAGGGATAGGGAAGAAGGAGAGATTATAGAGGCTTGAGGAAACTTTTGATGAACATGTTCATTACCTTGATTGTGATATGTCTTCACAGGTTTATACACATCAAAACTTTCCAATCCACACACTTTAAGTATATATAGTTTATTATGTCAGTTATACCTCAATTTAAAAAAGTAACATTTCACAGGGAAATTGTATTTAATAGGTTAAAACACACATGTAAAACTTAATATTCATTGAAAATTGCTATTATAATTTTAAAGTCTATGATTCATACTTGATACAAATTTAAAGAATTTTATTATACTTCAATGGGGGGGCTAAAAGAATTAGTAAAAATAATGCCTATAAAGTTACACATTAAAGGAAATAAATATTTCAGCTTAAGCCTGTCAAAGTATCAAAAGGATTGTATTAACTTTTATATTGAGTGTGAGCAAAGTATTGTGCTAGAGGTTTTACACAGATTATTTCATGAAATCCTTATAACAATCTTTTGAGAATCCATTTTCCATATGAAGATATGAGAGGCTCACAATGGGTATGTAACTTGCTGAAGTTCATATGGTAAATGGAAAAGGCAAAATACTCAGCTAGATCTCATGGACTCCAAAATCCATGGCAATAATTTTTTTACTTCACTGAAAGGAGGTCACCTGATTGCTGGCTTTAGAAAGGGAAGTCTCACAGAATCTGAACAGGTGACAAGACCTTCAGACTTGGAATTCTACTACATCAAGTGAGTAAATTAGCGTCACTTACCATATCTGTAGCTTGATCTTCTTTCCTTGTAATTCAACAGTTTTGATCTTAAAGTCTATTCCTACAACATAGGAAAAACAAAACAAAAACAATATTTTAGACTGAAAGACCCACTGCTAAGTGCATAGCATCCTATCCTATATAATAAAACCCTAAAATGCAAATCGACTGAAAGGCGGGATGACTGGTGGAACAACCGGTCGCTATGATGCACACTGACCACCAGGGGGCAGACGCTCAACGCAGGAGCTGCCCCCAGCCCGCAGGCCTCAGGCGAGCCAAGGCAGGTGCCAGTGGGGGGCCCCAGATCACCCCACTGGTTGCCCCACAGATCGGCCCTGATCGCTGGCCAGGCCTAGGGACCCTACCCATGCATGAATTTTGTGCACTGGGCCTCTAGTAATGAATAAAGTAAAATCTATACCAAGTAATATAATCATGACATTTCAAGACATGAGAAATAAGAAATAAACTAGGCTAACGAAACAAACTAAATTAAACAATCAAGAATGACAAGTCTGAAAGCCTCAAAACTTCTTAAAAGCAACACTAGAATCCAAAATGCAAAAGGCCATCTGGGCCTTGAGCTTTTATTCAGAAAAATCTTAATTAAGAGTCAATTTCTTTTTTCTTTTTGTTAATCTCACTCGAGGATATTTTTCCATTGATTTTTAGAGAGAGTGGAAGGGAAAGGGAAAGAAAGAAACATTGATGTGAGAGAGACACATCAATTGGTTGCTTCCCATGCACACCCCAACCAGGGCCAGGGATCATGCCCTTGACCAGAATTGAACCCCAGACCCTTCAGTCCATAGGCTGACGCTCTATCCAATGAATCAAACCGGCTAAGGCAAAAGTCAATTTCTTTAATACAGGTCCACTTACTCTATCAACTACTAAAGAAGAATGGTGAAATATCCAACTATGTAATTATGGATTGCCTACTTTTCTTTCCAATTCTGTCAGTTTTTGCTTCAAGTATTTTGAAACTCTGTTATCCTATACTAGAGGCCCAGCGCACGAAATTGCGCGAGACCCAGACCTGCTGCACCGCAGGAACCAGTGTCAAGGCCTGCCGGCGCCACAGGCCCCATCAATGCACCTCCTGGTGACCAGTCGTTGGTCATTACGACCATTGAGTTTTTATTATATAGATAATAAAAGAGTAGTATGCAAATTGTCCCCTCAACCGGGAGTTTATCCAGTTCAGCCAGGGGGCGGGCCAGCCAGGGGAAGGGAGGGAGACCCTGGCTGGCAGTGGCCACCAGAGAAGGGAGGGAGACCCTGGCTGGCAGTGGCAAGCGGCTAGGGGAAGAGAGGGAGTAATTCCATGCACCGGTTTCTGGTTAAATATATAAATATGACAAATGGACACATTTATCATTATTAAAAAACCCTTCATTCTAATATCCCTTGCTCTGAAATATACTTTGTCTAATATTAATATAGCCACATGTGTGTTTTATTAGTAGCTTATTAGATATACTTCATTTTTTTAGTGGTTGTGCTAGGGTTTATAATATACATATTTAACACCACCATCTACCTTCAAACAGTTTTATATTGCTTCTTACATTAATACTAGAACTTTACAGTAGTATACTTGTATTTTCTCCCTCCTATTATTGGGCTTTTAAAAACCCGTACTTCTACTGGTTATATGTCTAAATTTTACTTTTTAAAACATTAATATTTTTGCTTTAAACATTCCATTGTCTTTGAAATATATTAAAATTTGAGAAAAAAAATTTTCCTTCTCCACATTTTTACAATTTCTTATCCTCTTCATGCTTTGTGTAGATTTGAGTTTCCATCTGGAGTAATTTTCTTCGGCCTAAAAAACTTCCCTGAACATTTTTAATAGTGTGCAAGACTGCCAGCAAGAAATTCTCCCAGCTTTTGTCTGGAAAATGTCTTTATTTTGCTTTCATTTTTGAAAGATATTTTTGTTAGGATTGTTTTCTAACTTGATAGTTTTTTCCTTTAAATGTTACTCCATTGTCTTCTGGCTTGCACTGTTTCTTTTTCCCCTTTCTCCCTTTAAGAGAAATGTAAATTTAAGAAACTTTAAAAAAAAACAATTTTAGAGAAAACTTGCAGAAATAGCAGCGTTCATGTATACTTTTTATCGATCTTCTCCTAATGTTAACACTTACACAATCATTTATCAGAAACAAGAAAGTCACACTGGTACAATGCACCTTTTCTGAGCACTTCTTTGTTTTCTGGCACTAAAGATGTTCCAGGAACATCTTGCATTTCTCCTACCTCAGCTCTGGGAATCAACCAGTTCTTTGAAGAGCCCTGGTTACTTTTATTGAAGATTTGTAGAGTCCGAGATCTGGACACTAAGCATGCCCTTTGCTACCAGAGTGTCATTACTTTGAGGCCTTCCCACAAAACAGAGGAAATATATTTATGTATACTAATCCATGCACATACACATATCTACAATTCCATACCTATCTATATGTATATATAAGATAATCAGTTCATACTGACACCTCTGATTGCAATCCAACAACACAAGAGTTCATCTAGACTTTCTCCTTTTCTTGTAACCCTCTTCTTTAACTATTAGAAACCTGGCTCTCAGTATTTAAAATCTGTTTACTTATATATTCAATCCTAGTATACAGTAAATCCTCTCAATGTAGTCAATAGGTTCTTGGAAACTGGAACTTTGACAGATGCCATTCTCAGAGGGCCACACCCACTCAGACTTGGAAAATTACACACCAATTCACCTAACATGCATATCTTTAGGATGTGGGAGGAAACCAGAGTACCTGGAGAAAACCCATACAGACATTGGGTGAATGTACAAACTCCACACAAGACAGTGGTCCTGGATTTTGCTTTTCATCCATGTTGTAATGAAAGAATGTTAAACAAAACTACATTACTTGAGGACCTGCTACATACATAAAGTAGTTTCAGACTTGCTAACCAATGCCCTATGAGAAACTAGATTTGTTAAATACTTGTATACAATTTTCTTTTTATCTTTAGTGTTACAGTATCTAATCAAAATACTATTTTCTAAAATTACTTTGATATATTTATATTCCCCCCCCCCCTCTGGCTTAAGATTTCTCTTCATAAATGGTTGGATTAGGATATGAGCCAGTGTATCCTACCTAGGTTCATTAGGTCTATGGAATTATAGCTTTCATCATATTTGGAAAATTTTCAGCCATTGTTTCTTCTGCAACCACAGCTCCCCACCTCTGAGTCTTAGACTCTAAATGTACATATATTAGACTACTTGATAATGTCACATATCACTGAGGCTTTTTCCTCCCAGCTCCCCCTACCCATGCTTCATTTTTAATAAGTTTCTATTACCCTTTCACTGATCTTTTCTTCTGCAGTGCCTAATCTGCTATTAAGCCCATCTACTGTATTTTTCAATTCTAGAAGTTCTAATGGGTCTTTTTTACATCTTGTATTTCTCTCATGCTCACACTTTCCTTTAAATGCAACATCTGTCTTCTAAATTTATCAACCCTGTCATTTCTAGGTCTATTTCCATTTACTGATTTTTCTACTAGTTAAGGGCTACATTTTTCTATTTCATCATTATGTCTAGTTATTTTGGACTAGAGGCCCAGTGCACAAAAATTTGTGCACTCAGGGGTAAGGGGTCCCTCAGCCTGGCCTGTGCCCTCTCGCAGTCTGGGACCCCTCGGGGGATGACCACCTGCTGGCTTAGGCCTGCTCCCCAGGGGATTGGGCCTAAGATGGCAATCAGACATCCCTCTGGCAGCCCAGCAGCCCTCGGGGGATGTCCATTTGCCAGCAGGGAGCAGACCTAAGCTGCAGTCAGACATCCTTAGCGCTGCTGAGGAGGCAGGAGAGGCTCCCACCACCACTGCTGTACTGGCAGCCATCAGCCTGGCTTGTGGCTGAGCAGAGGTCCCCCCTGTGAGAGCACACTGACCACCAGAGGGCAGCTCCTGCATTGAGCGTCTGCCCCCTGATGGTCAGTATGTGTCATAGTGACCAGTCATTCCCAGTCTTTCTGCTGTTAGGGTCAGTTTGCATATTACCCTTTTACTATATAGGATAGAGGCCTGGTGCACGGGTGGGGGCCGGCTGGTTTGCCCTGAAGGGTCATCCGGATCAGGGTGGAGGTCCTGCTTGGGTGCCTGGCCAGCCTGGATGACAGGCTGATGGCTCTTTGCAGCTGGTCACACCCCCTTCAGGGTAGGGATCCCCACTGGGGTGCCTGGCTAGCCTGGGTGAGGGGCTGAGGGCCGTTTTCAGGCTGGCAGGCGACTGAAGCTCCCAGCCTCTTTTTTTTTTTATTCTGGGATTTATTTACCTTCTATAGCTGTCACTGGAGCTGAGAGCCGGCTCCAGCTCTGAGGCCCGGCTGGCTGAAAGCAGGTATCTGGGTTTGTTTAGCTTCTATAATTGAAACTCTGTTGCCATCACTAGCGCTCTAAGCTCTGAGGCCCCGGCTGGCTGAAAGCAGGTATCTGGGGTTTGTTTAGCTTCTATAATTGCAATATTGTTGCATAGACTGGAGCTCAAAGCTGGGCCGCAGCAGGTGGGAACCTTGGCTTCCTCCATCACTGGAGCAAGCAAGCCTCATGTTTGCTTCAGCTGCGTGGCTGCCGGCTGCCATCTTTGTTGGCTGTTAATTTGCATATCCTGCTGATTAGCCAATGGGAAGCATAGCGGAGGTATGGTTAATTACCATGTTTGTCTATTATTAGATAGGATTAGATTAACATTTTGTGTATTTTGTCAATGCATGAATTTTTTATTTAAATAAATTTTAAACATCCATTGCTTCTTTTTAAAAATACATTTTTATTGATTTTAGAGAGAGAAGGGAGAGGGAGAAACGGAAACATCAATTAGCTGCCTCCTGCATGCTCCCTACAGGGGATCGAACTCACAACCTGGGCATGTACCCTGACCAGGAATGAAATCGGCAACCTCTTGGTACATGGGACCATGCTCAACAGAGATACACTGGCCAGGGCAATGTATGGATTTTTTAAATGTTAAGTTTTGTTCAGGTAGGCAGCTAACTTAGTTGAGAATCACCCTAATCCTTTTGAGGCCTGTTTTTTCAGCACAGTTTTAGAGTAGGGCTGGAGTAGCCTTTTCTCTCGAGTTACTTTAGCCCTACTCCTAAGGAATGCCATTTCTGGGGTCTCTTCCAAATGGCCCTGATATTCAATGAAATCTCTCCACTCTAGCTGGTCAGGACTAAAATATCTCCTAACTCATTATAAACCTCAATACTTTTACCAGCTCTCTGGTAATTGTTCTTCTCCCAATAGCTGTTGTTTATCCAGCCCATGGAGCCCCATGCAGCTTAATATCCAGCCAAAGACTCAAAGGAACTCCTCTGCAGATTTCTAGATCTGTTTGTATAACTCCATCTTCAATGGTAATTAATTCCAGCCTCCCATCTCTTATTTCTATTTCCTTGGCCCAACAGGACTGCCTTGCTTTGTTTAGATCCTGCACTGGAATCTAGTTTAGACAGCCAGGGAGATAGCAGAGCTCAATTTGTTTTCCTTCTCTCGGGGATTGCAGTCCTGCCCTGCCTGTTACCAAATTTCTAAAAAAAAGCTGTTTCATGTGTTTTGTCCAGTTACCTAGCTGTTTATGGCCAAAGGATAGTCTAGTACCAGTTACTCTGTAATATCTAGAAGTGAAAGTTCTCAACAGCTTTACTGTCTTCTAAAGATGAAGCAATCCTTAATCTCTTTTGGAATATGTTCAAAATAATTTGAGAACCCAACGAAAATCATGGATCCTTTGCTCAGTCCCTCTGCCTTCTATTGTTTCATGGTGTTATGATTTATCATTCTTTCAAGGGTGTAGGGCCAATTTTTATTTCCTGAAAACTTGCTAAGGTTGGAATTAAAATATTTGAGCCAGGGAAGTCTGTTTTTTGTTGTTGTTGTTGTTTTACTTTTTTATAGAGTGTCTCCTTTGATCAAACTTCAGAAAAAAATCCAGCTACTATTCTTTCTTCACATGTGGCAGCAGATATTTCTCATATCTTCATGGCAACATACTGGCCGTTTGATACTACAGATTTAAGAAACAAAGCCTAAGTAATCTGGACTTGTACCTGATTTCTTAATTTGCTTTTTTTCATTATATAATTATTAAAAAGCAAATTATTTTATTTTACTACTCCCAATCTAGCCACCAGCAACAGTGATACGGAATTATAGATATATATGTGGTAGTCTTCCTTATCTGTGGAGCATACGTTCCAAGACTCTCAGTGGATGCCATGCATAGTACTCATGGATAGTACCAAACCCTACATATATGGTGTTTGATAAAGTTTAACTTATAAATTAGGCACAGTAAGAAATTAGTAACAATAGCTAATAACAAAAATAGATTATAATATATTGTAATAAAATTTATGTGAATGTGGTCACTTGTTTTAGTAGATCCCTTGCTGAAGTCTTCATATAGGCTCAATGCTTTCTGGTGCAACAAGCTGCTGTCAATTGGGAATGCTTTTTCTGTTCACGTCTTCCACACACAAACTTAATGCCTTAATGCCTTTTCCATATTAACCAAGCATTTAATCATGCACTGTGGCCATAATTTTTTGTTTGTTTACAATGCAAAAGCAAAACTAGCACAAATTTCTTTTTCCTTCTTCACAATTTCAAGGATAGCAGATTCATTCTTACCAGATCTTAGCAACTTCAGCATACAATTTTTTTCTTTCCTTATTAAGTCAAGAACTTTCACCTTTTCACTTAAACGAAGTCCTCTTTGAAGTCTCTCTTTAGAATATCTGAATTGCCAGCATCACTATTCTTGAGTTTTGGGGCCATTAAGTAAAATAACCACCTGTGATTGAGCAGCAGTTGATCTGATAACTAACATAGCCACTAAGTGACTAACTGGGAAGGTCTAGTACACAGTGCTGACACTCTGGACAAAGGGATGATTGACTTCCTGGGTTGGATGGGGCAGGACAGAGCATTGTGAAATTTCACCATTGCTACTCAGAAAGATGTGTGATTTAAAACTGATTAATTATTTCTGGAATTTTCCATTTCATGTTTTTGAACCAAAGTTGACTGCAGGTAACTGAAATTGCAGAAAGCAAAACTATGGATAAGGAGGGGCTACTGTATTTCACATACATACCTACTCATTCTTCTCTAACTGCTGTTAAAAACTGGCACTTTCCTAGATTACTAGTCCTTGGAGCATAAGCCAGTCCTGGCAGGCCAGATGCATGTAAGTTAATACCTCCTCAAAAATCACCATACTCAACAATAAGTACTTACTGATTTAAGTAATGGAGGAGGTTGAGAAGGTAGAGACAGAGTAAACAGGAAAGAAGAGCATTTTAAGATGCTTGATATTTATTAAAAATCTATTGATCAGAATGTAAAGGTTTATTTCTGAACTCTCAATCAATTCTAATCCACTGATCTGTATGTCTATCTTCATACTAGTACCACACTGTCTTGATTACTATAGCTTTCGTGTAAGTTTTGAAATCAGATAGTATGTCTTCAACTTTGTGCTTCTTTTTCAAGATTATTTTGGCTATTCTGGGTCCCCTGAATTTTCATGACTCTTAGAGCCACTTGGCAACTTCTAAAAATAAGTTAGCTAGGATTTTAGTAGGAACTGCATTGAATCTGTAGATCACTTTGGGCAGTACTGCCATCTTGCCTTCTGATCCACGAAAATTGGGTATCTTTCCATTTGCTTAAATCTTCTTTAATCTTTTTGAACAGTGTTTTCAGTATGCAAGTCTTGTACTTCTTATGTTAAATTTATTCCTAAATACTGATTCTTTTTGATGCTATTATAAATGGAATTATTGTCTTAATTACATTGCTAGTGTATAGAAATACATTTGATTTCTGTATATTGCTCTTGTATCCCACTATAGACTTTTTTCTTTTAAATGATCAAAGTGTTCCCTCCCTTTTTTGGTTTTGGTTTGTTTTTTTTTATTGATTTTAGAGAGAGAAAGAGACAAAAGGAGAGAAATATCGATCAGCTGCCTCCTGCATGCCTCCTACTAGGAATTGAGCTGGCAACTAGGGCATATACTCTGACTAGGAATCGAACTAGCAACCTTTCTGTACATGGGACAACATTCAACCAACTGCACCACACAGTCCAAGACCCATTTATAGACTTTTAGAAAGCAAAGCATTAAAATTGCAAGTGACGACAAAAGTCATTCTAACAAAAAATAATTCCATCCAAGTAAACAAAAGCTGACATTACATAGTAATTTATATCATAAAAGGCCTGTGGTCGTGACGCCGTAATGGTGGAATGACCAAACAACCAGTCACCAGGAGGTGCTGGAGCACCTCTGGGGCTCTCTCCCCACCCCCCCGGGGAGCCAGCAGCGTCCGTGGAGCGTGTGAGGCATCGTGGGGCAGTGGACATGGCCCTGATGGCAGGCTAGGCCTAGGGGACCCTACACGCACATGACTTAATCGTGCGCTGGGCCTCTAGTCTATAATAATAAAAGCATAATATGCTAATTAGACCGGACAGCCTAACAACCTTCCAGACGTCATTCCGGACATCCTTCCTGATGAAGCCATGGGGGCGGGGGCTAAGGCAGAGGCGGTTAGAGGTGATCAGTCAGGCAGGCAAGCAGTTAGGGGTGATCAGGCAGGCAGGCAGAGGTGGTTAGGGGCGATGAGGCAGGCAGGCGTGTGGTTAGGGGCGATGAGGCAGGCAGGCGTGTGGTTAGAGGCAATGAGGCAGGCAGGCAAGCAGTTAGGGGCGATGAGGCAGGCAGGTGAGTGGTTAGGGGCAATGAGGCAGGCAGGCAGAGGCGGTTAGGGGCGATGAGGCAGGCAGACAGAGTGGGTTAGGAGCCAGCGGTCCCAGAATGCGGGAGGATGCAGGCCAGGCTGTGGGGGACTCCCCCCTGCCCACCCCCGTACACGAATTTCATGCACCAGGCCTCTAATATATAATAAAGCCCCCAAATTGCTGAATCTATAATAAAGCCCCCAAATTGCTGAATCTCTAGGTATAAGTCAAGATGAAGAAAGTCTTATTTGTTATGTACTAATTTTAGAGAAACTCCCTTAATTCATAAGGTCGTTAAGATTCTTAGAAGTAGTATAGTTAGAGAAGACAGCTGGGAAATCTGAAAAATTCCACAATACTAGTTAGTAGACAATAATATAAAAACAAGAAGAGCAACACCATAAAACCAAAGAATTAACATGTTTCTCTGTACACAAAAGATATGCCTTTTGTCACCCAGCTAGAAAAAGTTAAATTTTCTCATTTGAAAATATGATTATCTGTTAGGTTATATACCGTACATCAATAAAAAATACAAGTCCTGTGTGAATTCACTTTAGGAATTAAGAAAGGCAGTATGGAGCACAATAATTAAGAGGACACTGGCAAACACGGTCTCTGGCTCTGCCGCATACTAGCTGTGTTGCACTGGGTGAAACTTGAACCTCTCTAGATGTACCTCTGGTTTCCCCAACTACAGTATGAATTACGATTTCCAATATGTTGTGAGGATTAAATGAGTCCACGCGTAGATAGCCTATTATGTTAAAAACCCCCAATGAAGCTATTAAATTGGTTCTGAGTACTACTCTAGCTACTCAACTTCAGCCTTCTCCCAGTCTAATGCTTTGCCACTAGTGAGACAAACTCCATCCTCCTTGCGGCCTGTCCTTATCTTTTTCTCCTGATTAGGCATCTTGATCCAGTCCAAACTGTATCCCAGACAACAGCAAACAGCATGACTCTTAGGTCAGCAACTCTCTTGTGAATTTTCCCCGAATTTGCTCACTTATCTCCAAAACTCTGTCTGCTTTCCGCTTCCCATTCCCTTTTATGGATATTACAACTTGTCACATAATAAAAGTTATTTTATTTTTTAAAATATATTTTTATTGATTTCAGAGAGGAAGGGAGATAGAAACATGAATGATGAGAATCACTCATCGGCTGCCTCCTGCACGCCCTCTACTGGGGATTGAGCCCACAATCCGGGCAAGTGCCCTCGGCCGGAATCGAACCTGGGACCCCCTTCAGTCTGCAGGCATATGCTCTATCTACTGAGCCAAACCAGCCAGGGCAATAAAAGTTATTTTAAACTGTTAAAAAATGAGTTCATATACTATCTCTAAAGGTCACCAAATCGTCAGAATCTAGGACTTTTTGATTAACTGTTTCAAATTTACTAATGCATAATGTTTACTCTCCACATAATATCATGACAACCTGTCATTTGTCATGATACTTTTACATCGGAATACTTTGCAATGGTATTTGTTTATTCTGTATTAGATAAAAACACAACTACTTTAAATTTCTGCTAAGTTATTTGGCTTCCACAAACCTTTACCTCCTCCTCACCTCTAGCTTTCAGCTCACATTTTGTTTCGTCTAAAAAACAACAAAAACCCTTTCAAGCATCTCTTCTCTAGCTTATTTTTCAGAAGACAAAACATCTGCTTAAACAAGTTAAATTTGCACTGATTCATTTAGGATACCACCAGCCAAAGCACAACACCACTTCATTCCAGCAGAGTAATGGAATTTGAACATTGTTGGTATGTCTCTTGACAAATAGTTCCAATAAAACAGTGTAAACTTAACTACAAAGAGAGATTGCAAATCCAGTAAAAGATGCAGTGAAAAATGATAGGGGAGAACTACAAAGCCACTGACAAATGAGGAATGAATATAGAACTAGAAACAGAATGACAGCACAAATGGACTTAAAAATAAAATTATATGAACAAAATATTAAGAGTCCCTGAAAATGAATGCTTTAAAATATATTTTAATGACTCTATGTTCACACTATAAAAGTCAAAAATAAGTTTAAAGGATCTTATTTACACAATTTTGTCAGAAAAAGTAGGCCAACACACACTAGAGTCTCTCTCAATGCTAAATGGTAACTAAGAATTAAAATTACAATCTAAATTTTGTCAAATACAAGATAAAACCTGCTTTCATAAGTTTCATTTAATTTCTCTACAAGTTCCAAACATTTTTGTTTTCCATCATTTGCTAGGAAAATGTTTACTGTTTTGAATGAATTTCCTTTAAATGACTTTTCTCATTACCATTATTTCATACATTATCCTATCATTTCACTTTTCATTTATGTCAGTCTCTCCTTGATTATAAACTGAATTAGAAACCAGAGAAGTAATGAAAGAAGTATACCACCAATTCTCAAACTTTTTGTCTGAAGACCCCCTTATACTCCTAAAATTACTGAGGATCCCAAAAAGTTTTTGTTTATGTGAGTAATATCAATTTATATTTACTATACTAGGGATTAAAACTAAGAAAAAATTTATTTTAAAATAATAGACCCATAAATAAACTTTTTATGAAAAAAAATATTTTCCAAAACAAAAATAAACTAGTGAGAAGAGTGGCATGATTTTGTAGTTTTGCAAATTTAATGTCCAGCTTAATAGACAACTGGATTTTCATATCTGCTTCTGCAATCTGTTGCAATATGCTATTTTGGTTGAAACATATGAAGAATATGAAAAAAGTCTAGTTGCATACAGATATGTAGTTGGAAAGGGAGGAGCATTTTCAGAGCCTATTCAGATAATTCTAAATATTCTTCTTGGACACTATAAAAGTCAATAACTTATAGTTTCTTAGAGATTAATTGCAATGTGGAATCTGAAACCTTAGCAATGAATATTTCATATTACATTAAATCTACCTGTTACTTTATACTTTGATTGGATCTTTTTATCCATGCATGATTTTATATCACCATGTATTGGTCATTTGGAAAATATTGGTTCACTACACAGTTCTTCCAAATGTTGACACATTTCATTACACAATATGAAAAAAATCATATTCATTAATATTACCATGGACATCATCAGGGGAATCTCCTAAGTACTGGAAACCTGTCAAGCTCATAGAGGGAGACAAAAATTTTCCAATAAGAATGTATTGTCAGATGAAAAATGTTTTTAAATATATGAGATCATAGAGAGGCATAACACAAATCAGAAATTCTTAATTTCAAACCGCCACTGAAATATAAGGAGGTGCATCAGTGGTCCTAGTCATAGTGTACAGTATTCTCTTGAGGAATATGTATGAACTGATATACTAACTGCTCTCCAAAAAAAAACTTATTAAAAACAAAACATAAAACCTCTACAAAAGAGGTGTGTGATGTCATTAAGTTTGCTTAGCTGGCTTTAATTAAACCCTGCCCACACAGTCTGAGAAAAATGACTCAGCAAGACTCAGCCCATATGTTAACAAGAGTTAAGAGATTAACACTATTAAGTTAAACACATATTTCTCTAACATGCCCAATTTACAAATATAGAAAGAGGCTCAGAGGTTAAATGACTTGCTCAAGCTCACAAATTAACTCTGATTAGAACCCTGCCTCTTGGCTCAATATTCTAATATATTTGGCACTAAAAGACCATTTCCAGGAAAAATTAAAGGCTCATGGTCACTGATAGGCCCTTTTATAGTCTCCCATGCTCCTTAAAGATTAAATCACTCAATGTATATATGAGTTTAAATACATCTTGATAAATCTTTAACTAGAAAATTCAACTACAATCCATTCTGCATATTATCTGGGCCAGCCATCTTTTTTTAAATTTAAATGTCACATTCCTCTCAAACCTTCAATGGGATTCAAATCCTTAGCAAGGACTTCCAGGCTCTGCTTGATCTGGCCAACACCTGCTCTTCAACATCTGTTTCAGTTCCCCTTCCTGACTCACACCAGAAACACAGACCTTCTTTCAGTGTTTGCACTCAATAGCCTACTTTACTCACCAAGGACCTTTCTGTGACTATTTCCTCTGCCTGGGATGTCCTTCCTCTCCTTACTCTTTTCTCCTACCTTACCCCAATAACATCTCAGATATTGGCATAAATGTCAGTTTCTTAGTAGGGAGAGCATTTCCTGATCCACCTGCCCATGCCCTGAAATAGATTAAGAATAAGAACCTCCATTTATTCTGATTTCACATTTCTGGTTTGGTGTTTTTGTTTATTTGATGAATATTTATCATCCCACCAAACTGCTGCAGGTAAGGGGACCACTAAATCTGTTTGACCAGAAGAGTCTTCATTTGTCATGTTTCCCAACATCCTGTCCACATGTATTAACTGCCTCAGATTTTACACTTTTAACACAGTTGCTTTAAAGTAAGTGGAGAGGGTTTAGTAGACCTTCAATTGGTACTAAAAATTCTGCCAAGGACTTACACTGTTATGTGAGACAAATGTGCAATGTAAACAGCAACACATGGTTAAATCTAAAAAGATGACCAGTGATAACCTGTCCCTTTCCCAATCCTCTACAAATGCAAAATACATTTCCCCTTCCAGCACAGCAAGCTGATATCAAGTGTAATAAAAAGCAGCCAACTCCTTCTGGTCTTAACAGATGTTAGGAGGAGAATGTTTAAAACTGTTGCTTCAACAGGATGCAAAAAAAGTCATCAGGTTACCAGTCAATGGAATAGGAAACATGGAAAATTATATGTATACATGAAATGTGCATGAGCAGTCCTTTCGGGATATACAGAGAGAGTATAAATGCTTTGGCTACAATGATTTGATCATTATTTTATAGTGTATATCTGTAACTAATCTAGATATTTTGCAATAAGCCTTTTCAATAATTTACTCAGAGAAAGTTTATATTTAAAGTGACAACACTGACATAAATAAGCAAGTCTGAAGAAACATTAGCATTTAATCCAAGTTAGTAGTTACTGTAACACTGAAGATGAAAACATACAGCTGCAAAAGATGCCTTTACAAAACATTCTAATGCTTCTTTAATAAAATGAGTGTTTTGAATTGATTTTTCATTTTTTCAATTCTACGATTTCTTGCCCATTAAAAAAAAGAATAATTATTCATCTGTTGGATTCATTACCACAAGAACTTCACAACGAGATCACAAATACAAGTGTATAACCATCATGTTTCAAAAAGAAAAACCATCATCCCATTAATAGCATGGTATCTTTTATCCAATTCATGGAATCAAAATAAAGCTTTTGGAAGTTCATTCTATTGAAAATAAAACATCTGATAACATTGTACTGTGAATATTATTTGTGAATTCAATAAAAAGTATATAACACTGAAGATAATTTTTTTCTTTTAGTGATAATGAGAATACAAATTCTAGTGGTTTAGTATCATGGTAAAAACAGTGTTCCCACTAAGCAAAAAATAAATAAAAAATCCTACAGAACAAAAAACATACTTGGAATGACTGTGGAATACACATTATTCACAACTGCATACAAAAAGGTTACAATATGCTATCAACTAAAACATAAGCTAAAATTTAGAAATAGTGACTGAACTATAAAATTTATTATCAACCTGATAATTGTCACACACTTGGGTGCAAGGCAGCATGCAACTTCTATTGCATGTGTCGCCAATCATATTTTGGTAATGTTTTTACCTGTAAAGAACTACTTTGTAAATTTTTATAAATGAGTCTTCTAAATTTTGCTTACATTTTTAAATCAGTTGGAAGTATTAAAGTATTCAAAGAATTAAAGTGCCCAAAGAATCTTCAGGTTTTTAGGTCTCTGGTAATTGCAGTTATTGAAAATAAAAGCTTGCAAACAGCAAGTACCAAATCAAAGCATCTACAATCTCCAATTTATCAATCCTAAAATACAACTTAGAGGACTGCAGAAAATTATATTTTTAAAAAAGCAACACAACCATGTGAAAAAAACATTCTTCAGAAAAATACAAGAGACAGGGCATTAGAGATATAGCTAATAAAGTTATATGAATACCACAAAAAAAATATTCTTCCTGGGTCATGATTTTAACAGTCAAATACTGTATTTGATACTAAGAAAAAGTTTGCGCTAACAAATACATTCATTTTTTATGTTATTTTATTTTTTGTTAATCTTCACCAGAGGAAAATATCTTCTCAGGGAGGGAGCGAGAAACATCAACTGGTTGCCTCCCGCACACACCCCACCAGAGGATGGGGAGTGAACCCAGAAACCCAGGCACATGCCCTTGGATCAGAAATCGAACCCGAGATCCTTTGGTGCTCGGGCCAGTGCTCTAACCACTTAGCATATCGGCCAGAGCTACATTCATTTCTTTTTTTCTTTTTTTTGCTATATTCATTTTTTAAAAAATAATCTTGTCTATTTAAAAATGCATACCCAGGTTTTTGTGTGCATTTCGGGGGGGGGGGTAAGAGACAAAGATAGAGGGAGAAATGTCAATTTGTTGTTCCACTTATTTATGTAGTCTTTGGTTGATTATTGAATGTGCCCTTACTGGGGATAGAACCTGCAACCTTGGTGTGTCAGGATAATGCTCTAACCAAATGATCTACCGGCCAGGGGCACATACTCATTTTTTAAAAAAATATATTTTATTGATTTTTTACAGAGAGGAAGGGAGAGGGACAGAGAGCTAGAAACATCGATGAGAGAGAAATATCGATCAGCTGCCTCCTGCACACCCCCTACTGGGGATATGCCCGCAACCAAGGTACATGCCCTTGACCGGAATCGAACCTGGGACCCTTCAGTCCAAAGGCCGATGCTCTATCCACTGAGTCAAACCGGTTAGGGCCACATACTCATTTTTTAAAATAACTTTTGAAACCTGTTTTTGAATAGACAAAAAACAGTATCAAATATTTCAATAAAAATCAGCCCTCGACATAAGGGTTTGTAAATATATACATTTTGACAAATGATGTAACTATTTTTAGCACTCTCTTGTTCATGGTTTCCCCAAGACCCAGCACAATGCCCACAGTGCTTCCTAACTGAACAGCTCATCCCTTCAACCTTTCCAATAGTTTATACAGATTAGAGACCTGATATAAATGAATTCACAAATAAGGGGGGAACCTTCTGTCACCTACTATAAACTATTTCAGTTAAAGATATTATCAATTACTAGTTACCCAAATTAGAAATCTAACTGATTCCTTGCTCTCACCAATCTTGTCCCCAACATCTAATCACAATAAATCAAATCTATTTCTTTTTAAAAATATATGTATTTTTATTTCCAAGAAGAAGGGAGAGGGAGAGATAGAAACATCAATGATGAGAGAGAATCATTTATCAGCTGCCTCCTGCACACATCGAGCCTTCAACCTGGGCATGTGCCCTGATCAGGAACTAAACTGTGACCACCTAGTTCATATGTAGACATTCAACCATCGAGCCACACTGGCTGGGCCAACTCTATTTCTTTAATATTTTAATGCTTACCTTCCTAGCTCAGCCCCTCATCATCTCTCTCTTGGATTCTACCCAGCATTTTGCAAATCTTCTGCCTCCATGAACTCCCATGTTAATAGTTTAGTATGCATCTCTTCATATTCTTTTTTACACAAAGTATATAAAGCACACTTTTTAAACAGGAAAAAAGTCGTATCTTGTATCTGAAATCACTGTCCTCTACTTCAAACTTTCGATAACCTTAGAAAATCCAAATTCCTTAACAAGACTTTCAAGGCCTTCTACAATCCAGCCATAATTTATATCCTGCATGGCTTCCACTCTAGCCTCTTTATACTACCTGCAATCTCCAAACATACCATGTACAAACAACTACATTCCTATTCTGTTCCCTCTACCTGAACATAGTCCTCAAACCCTGCACCTTACTAATCATGCTTTAAGGCTCAGCTTAAATGACCTCCTCTGAGGTCTATACTCCCAATCAGAGCTTACCAGGCCCTCCTGTTTCACACATAACATCTTTACATAGCTTTATTATAATTTTACACATTTTATTGAAGTTAGGTGAGCAACAGGATCACTAAATTGTGAGCTCTTTGAAAGAGAAACTTTCATATTTTTTCCTTTCATCTCTACACAAGCATCATGCCCCTTATACGCAATACTAGAGTCCCAATGCATGAAATTCGTGCAAGGGGCTCGGCCCTCGCAGCCCCGGCTTCGTCAGGAAGGTCATCTGGAAGGTTGTTCGGCTGTCCGGTCTAATTAGCATAATACACTTTTATTATTATAGATAAACCCAACTAGAGGACTGGTGCACGAAATTCATGCACGGGTAGGGTCCCTAGACCTGACTGGTGGTCAGGGCAATTGGGGTCTTCCTTCCCCAGGCTGCCAGCCGCTGGCCGGGGCCTTCCTTCCCCCTGCGTCACCCCCTGATGGTCAGCGCATGTCATAGTGAGCAGTCGAACTCCCAGTCAAACTCCCAAGGGGACAATTTGCATATTAGGCTTTTATTATATAGGATAAGTGCTTACTGAAATAACCAAAATTCCTTGGTATCACATTGTTTGAAAAGACTTTTCTCCATAATCCAGATTTCAACTGCTAACTCCAAAAAAAATTACAAGAAAATATATATCTCAGTTATTTTTATTGTCAACAATTTTCTTTCTGTAATACTCTATCAAAAGAGATAGAATAAGCCATTAAAAGTGTTTTCCAAACCACCACTTTCTAAAGTAGTATTTTTAACTTAAAAGTCTGTTATATTTTCATTTACAACCATTTTTTAAAAATCTGGAAATTTACCAGACACATGCTATGAACTAAAATTTAGCACTGTTCTAATATATTTTAAGTAAATACAGTTAATTTGAGATAAAATTAAAAGCTTTTCCTCAGTTTATTTGTCATTGGCAAAATTATCACATGCCCAGCAAGAGTCATATTCCCTAAATTTAAGTATTAACAGTACCCAGATAAATGTCCTTGGAACTTTACAAACGAATTCTTTCATTCTAAAAAATAGAACCAGTCTTTCTGAGGCATGAAAATGAAATAATTTACTTCAGATTCTTAGTATTCACTCAAAAACTGAATACCAACAAATGCCAAAAATGTAAAATAATAGGTCATAAGAGTTAATAAGTAGTAGGTAATAAATAATTTAATAAGTATTATGCTCATAATAGGTACATAAAAAATATTTCTGACAAAAAATTAACATAAATACCATACAGGTACGGAAAAGTGTAGATTTCAAAATCTACAAAACAACATATGATTATGCAATTCCAAGCAGGCACGGGACAACACTGTTTTCAGGAAGATGTATTTTAAACAGTCAAAAACAAATTAATAAAAATTCTGGATTATTTACTCTTGAAATTAAGTTAGGCTATAATGCTTTCTTTAAAATTAATATTTAAAGCCCTGGCTGGAGTGACTCAATTGGTTGAGCGTCATCCTGTGCATGGAAAGGTTGCCAGTTCAATTCATGGTCAGGGCACATATAGAAGGCAACTATCTCACCCCCCTCTCTCTCTCCTTCCCCCTTTTCCTCCCTCCCCCTCTCCTTTGTTCTCTCTAAGCATGTCTTCGGGTGAGGATTTTTTAAAAAATTACAGATAAATAAAAAGCCCACTATTCTTAAGGGAGGCATATTAAGTTTAGAGCATGGCTGACCTCCTGGAAGTCCATCTTAAAGGTTAGGCATAAGCCAGTTTCACAAGGTGCTATTTATGGCTCTGACATTTTCACATCTGTGCAAACCCTTTTGAATCCATTTAAAATAAATCCATTTATTTAAAGGTATTCTTCAATATGGAAAAATCCATATGTTTATCTTCAAAACTGGCCCATTCACATTTCAAAGGAATCCTCTGACAATCTTAGTACTTGAGGATTGGTGTACTTTATCCACGCTCATATTTTGTTTGTATATTCACCCTCAGGCTTCACTTTTCCATCGATGCATCCAATTTTTAAAATACTTTTGAATATAAGAAGTAATTTTTGTTATTTTAAAATAAATAACTTATCCAGCATCTTGTGGAACAATTATTCCACTAAAGTTAAAGCCTGATTATACATATGGCACTAAAACTTGGTCTTTTTAAATTATGGAAATATAGTTATAATAGACTATATATTGGCTTGACAGGGAATAGTTACATAGGCATATTAAAGTAACCACCAGATATCAATTTAACAAAAAATTGGGATAAAGAGTGGGATGAGATTATGAGAGGTTAAAATTTTAATCTAATAGCCAAAACCGGTTTGGCTCAGTGGATAGAGCGTTGGCCTGCAGACTGAAAGGTCCCAGGTTCGATTCCGGTCAAGGGCATGTACCTGGGTTGCGGGCACATCCCCAGTAGGAGATGTGCAGGAGGCAGCTGATCCATGTTTCTCTCTCATCGATGCTTCTAACTCTCTATCTCTCTCCCTTCCTCTCTGTAAAAAATCAATAAAATATATTTTTAAAAAAATTTTTCATCTAATATTAAATTATGACTCAAGAAATGGCAGTATAAGCATATCACTTGAAAATACAGAGGTATGTAATAGAACAAAGAGCTAGAGGATGCCTCTAGAGCAAACCTGGGGATAGAACAAGAGATTGCTTTCTTGGTTACAGTAACTCTTTTAGTAATATTTTATTTCAAGTGTGTGTGTATATATGTGTGTGTGTGTGTGTGTGTGTATTTGATAAAAATTAATTTTTAAAACCTTTCAGAAAACAGTATAAATTATTATAAAAGGGTCAATTTTCACTCCTGCAGTATCATACAGAATCTCTGAAGCCTTCAGACCATCTGCATCATCTGAGATTAAAAAAAAAAATGGCCCTGGCTGGTTTGGCTCAGTGGATAGAGCGTCAGCCTGTGGACTGAGGGGTCCCAGGTTAGATTCCGGTCAGGGGCATGTGCCTTGGTTGTGGGCACATCCCCAGTGGGGGGTGTGCAGGAGGCAGCTGATCGATGTTTTTCTCTCATCGATGTTTCTGACTCTGTCCCTCTCACTTCCTCTCTGTGGAAGAATCAATAAAATATATTTTTTTAAAAATGCCTGCCATATGCAAAAGACCATAGGCTCTCATGTAAATCGAAAACTATAAAACTTTTAGAAAAATATCTTCAGGATCTAATATCAGACGAAGTTATTAGACACCAAAAGCATGATCCATAAAAAGAAAAATTAACAAATTAGACTTCACAAAAATTTAAAACTTTTGCTCTGTGAAAGCCCATATGAAGAAGATGTAGACTGGGAAAAAAAATGTGCAAACCACATGCCCAACAACAAATTTGTATCTAAAATGTATAAAGAACTCTCAAAACTCAACAGTAAAAAACAATCCAATTAGAAAAATAGGCAATTGACTCAGACATTTCACCAGAATATATACAGAGAGCAAGTAAAGACATAAAAAGATTTCTCAACATCTCTGGCCATCAGGGAAATTAACTTTAAAACACAATGAGATTATTATTACACACTTACCAGAATAGCTAAAATATAAAATAGTAACACTACCAAATTTTGGTAAGGATACAGAGAAATCACATCACACACATTGCTGATGAGAATGTAAAACAGTGCAGTTACTCTGGAAACAATTTGGTAGTTTCTTACAAAACTAAACTTGTAATTACTATATGACCCAGTAATTGCAGTACTGGACATTTATCCCCAAAAAATGAAAACTTATGATTACAGAAAAACCTATGCAAAATATTCATAGCAGCTTTATTTATAAAAATTGGAATCAGCCCAGATGTTCCTCAATGGGTGAATGGTTAAACTGTGGTGAATGCATACCATGGAACACTACTCAACAATAAAAAAGAACTACTTATGCACACAACTTTGATGAATCTCCAGGGAATTATGCTGAGTGAATAAAAGCCAATCTCAAAAGGTTACATCCTGTATGATTCCATTTACATTACATTTGTAAAATGATAAAATTTTATAAATAGAGAACAAATTTTTGGATGAGAGTAGGGGGAGGAGAGAAAAAGAATCTATCTATATAAAACCCTAATATGCAAATAGACTGAACGGTGGAACAACTGAACAACCGGTCGCTATGACGTGAGCTGACCACCAGGGGGCATGCACAGAACATGGCGGGCGTCGACCACAGTGAGATGGTGGAGCAGGTGAGCGGGGGCACCAGACCAAGGCGGGGCACCTGTTGCTGTCATTGGGGAGAGCCTCTGGTGGTTACTGAAAATTCTTTGCTGCTGCGTGCTGCAGTCCTGCCCAGCACTCACATCTGCTGCTGGCACCGGAGCCACCACTCGCACCCACTGCCAGTGCCCAGCACCAGTTCCTATCGCTCAGTGCCATTAGTGGGTGCAAGTGGCGCTGCTGGCCCCGATCACCCATGAGGGCTTCTCCACCACCCCCTGCTCCTGAGGGATGATCAGAGCAGCAGCTGCTGCCATCGCACCCACTGCTGGCGCTGGCCCCAATCGCTCGGCGCCGTCAGTGGGTGCAAGCAAGGCCAGCACCATCAGTGCGTGCAAGCGGCGACAGCAGGAGCTGCTGGCAGACAGGGGACCCAGGGGCCGCAGTAGGAGGAGCCAGGCAGGGGCACAGAGGATGGGCCAAGACCCACCCCTGTGCCCACCGCAGCCTCGCAGCCCACAGTTCCTTTCAAGGTGCACGAATTCGTGCACTGGGCCCCTAGTCTATAATAATAAAAGCATAATATGCTAATTAGACTGGACGTCCTTCCGAAAGACCTTCTGGATGAAACTGTGGTGGTGGGGGCCGAGGCAGAGGCAGCCGTGGTGGCAGCGGGGGCTGAGCCCCTTGCACGAATTTCATGCACCAGGCCTCTAGTATAGTTATAAAAGAATACCCAGGCCCAGCCAGCATGGCTGTGATTGAGCATTGACCTGTGAACCAGTAGGTTATAGGCAGATGCCCGGGTTGTGGGCCAGATTCCCAGTGTGGGATGTGCAGGAGGCAGCTGATTAATGATTCTCTCTCATCACTGATGTTTCTATTTCTCTCTCCCTCTTCCTTCCTCTCTGAAATGAGTAAAAATATTTTTTTTAAAAAAAAGAATAACCAGGATCCTTGTCCCTTGGAACTGTTCAGTATCGTGACTGTGATGGTGACTTATACAAGTGATAAAACTGTAGAGAATTTAACACACACACACACACACACACACACACACACACACACATACACAGTATAAGTAAAACTGGGTAAATCTGAATAAAAATAGTGTACTACCACAAATGTCAATAACTTGGTTGTGATTATATTCGTTTCACAAAACGTTACCATTGGGAGAAACCAGGCAAAGTGTACAATGGAGCCCTCTGTATTATTTTTTACAACTGCATGTGAATATACAATTGCCTTAAATAAAATTTTCAATTAAAAAAATCTGCATAAGCATTGCTATTGATAGGAAAAAAACAAATCAACACTGTCCTCTGTTCTGATTTTGATATGTTGTATTTTTTGAGTCTCCAGAATAACATTTTTTCCATTTTCTAATGTTTTACAACCTTGGATGCTTTGTTTCTGGGTCATACTGGAAACTTAATGTTCCATCACCAGTTGCTGTATTCCTCAAAAACATATTCTTTTTCATCTCTGGAAAAAAGGATAAATATCAAGCAATCACTTTTGCATGTAACCCTATATGGCACTGTCATCAAAGAAAATTTCTCATTTCGGATTTCCCTTCAAATGAGTTTTCTTCACCAAATTTTTAGTCTAATAATCTTTTCAAATTCCTTTTTTTATAATCCAAATTACTTATTCCATTAATTCTCAATATTTATCTATTTGAAGGAAGCAAACCCATGACCTTTACAAGACTTTTATCAGTTTTATGGATTTAGACAATGTTCTATTAAGCCCAACACCCTCTGAAGCTCCTTTAAACTTCCTTTATCACCTATCTCCATAAGCAGTTTTCCCATGCAGATCTCACTAGCCAATCAAACAATTTATATTTTGTGCTAAATAACTATTGTAAATTAACACAACAAGCCTCTGCTTCTCTATTCACCATAGATCCTACCACAGAAAAAACTGGGCAGCCTTGTACTTTTAAAAGTTAAAACAGAATGCCATTATTTCTTCTATCATTCTTTCCATTTTACAAACCAAACAGGAATATCAGTATTTCCTTTGCCACATCTTGTACACCATTATACACTACAATTCTTGAAAAGAAAATAATTATCCCTAACATTATCAGCTCAGCTCTGCTATGTTATGCTCTAAATTTGCAAAGAACAAGTAACCTGAACAAATCGCTTGATATTTGGTGCTGACTTGTTACTTCTCCACTTCTGTCAAAAAAACAGAACAAAAATACTGCAACTCTACTTTTCAAATTGAAATTAATGAGTAGGAGAATCATCCTATCAATTTTTCCATATGCGTAAAATAATGAAATTCTTAGAATGAGAAACAGGGCTAAGAACAGGATAGGATATAGACTCTAGTCAAAAGTTTTTCATATAATCTTTTAGAAAATTACTTCACTTGCCTGTTTCCTGACTCTTAAGATTCATTGTAGGGAGCTTTCCTGCATTAATATTCTGTGATTCTAACATTCCATGGAGTTCTATGTAAATACACATAACAAAAACACAAACTTCCTTCAATATCTAAAGATACAGACCAGTGATATTAAGCATGGGAAAGTACCATAAAGGGAGCCTCTGGACTCAATGACCACTGGTTGACACTAGTTATTACATGGAATAGTGAGGAGTTAGCTGTCTGTAATCAGATGCTCTTTAGAGAGCTGGATTAAGTGCTGATTAGTTTTTATTTGTTTGGTTTTGGGGTTTTTTTGGAGTAAAATATACATAACAAAATTTACCATTTAAACCATTTTTTTCAATTGAAGTAAAAAAAAAAAAAGCCGTAACATTAAATTTACCATGTTAACCATTTTAAATGTAGAGTACAGTGGTGTTAAGTATATTCACATTGTTGTGCAACAAATCTCCAGAACTTTTTCATCTCCCAAAGCTGAAACTCTATAACCATTCCTTATTTCACCTCCCTTGTCCTCGGGGACTATCATTTTACTTTCCACCAGTCTACTTTCTGTTTCTATGAAATTGACTTTAGATACCTATAAACGGCATTTTAACAATTTTTAAGTGTATAATTCAGTGGCATTAAATATATTCATATTGGTATGCAACCATCATCACTACCCATCTCCATAACCTTTTCATCTTCCCAAAATGAAATCTGTACCCAATAAGCAATAATTCCCCATTAACTAAAACTCCGTACCCATTAAGCAATAAATAACTTCTCATGACCCAGTTTCCAGGCCCTGGTAACCACTTTCTACTTTAAAAATTTGTCTATTCTATGTACCTCATATAAGTGATTTCACATAATATTTGTCCTTTTGTGTCTGGACTGTTTCACTTAGCACAGTGTTTTCAACACTGTGGTAGCATATATCGGGATTTCATTTCTTTTTTTTTTTAGGCTGAATAATATTCCACCTTATGTATAAACTACATTTCGTGTACCCATTAATCCCTTGGACATTTGAATTATTTCTACATTTTGGCTGCTGTGAATAATGCTGCTCAGCAGATAATAACAAATGTTGATGATGACATGAAGATATTGAAACGTGGGTGCAGGACTAATGGGAATGTACAACAGTGCAGCCACGATGGAAAACAATATGGTGGTTTCTCAAAAAATTAAAAATATAACTATAATATGATCCAGCAATTCCATTTCTAGGTATATACCCCCAAAAGAACTGAAAGCAAGCACTTGAGCAGGCAATTGTATGAGGAAATTCATTTTTATAAGTCAGTCATCCTAATTGGTGTGAAATGACATCTCATAGTGGTACTGACTTACATTTCTCTAATGATTACTGATGTAGAACATCTTTTCATGTGCATCTTGGTCATTTGTATATCTTCTTTGGGAAAATGTCTGAATAGTTTTTAATCAATCCTAAAAATATGTGTTTGAATGAAAGAAATTCCTTAGGCACTCTGGCATTCCTGCAGCATGAGCCACTTGCTGCCTGAGTATCACAGCAAAGCACAGACATGTTTAATATGACAAAGGTTTTACTCATTTCTCTAAAACAGGGGTCCTCAAACTACGGCCCGCGGGCCACATGCAAATACAAATATTGTATTTGTTCCCGTTTTGTTTTTTTACTTCAAAATAAGATATGTGCAGTGTGCATAGGAATTTGTTCATAGTTTTTTTTTAAACTATAGTCCGGCCCTCCAACGGTCTGAGGGACAGTGAACTGGCCCCCTGTTTAAAAAGTTTGAGGACCCCTGCTCTAAAAAGTAGCTTCTCCATATAAAATGGGCTCAGTTCAATTTAACCAACCAGTTCTTAAATGCAGATTAGTGAAACCATCCTACTCTTCTAAAGCTCAGTAAAAACACCCAGAAAGACAACAAAAAGGATGCATTCATTATACCTTTCCTAGGAACAAGAGGCTTTACCAATTTAATTTCTTATACAAAGCCCAGAAACTCCATTTCCCATGAAAGATATACCGTATGGAAAAAGTAATAATAGCCTGGCCAGTACAGCTCAGTGGTTGAGTGTTGACCTATGAAATAGGAGGTCATGGTTTGATTCCTGGTCAGGGCACATGCCTGGATTGCAGGCTCCATCCATAGTAGGGGGCATGCAGAATGCAGCCGATCAATGATTCTCTCATCACTGATGTCTCTTTTCTATCACTTTCTCTCTCTCCCTTCCTCTCTGAAATCAATAAAAACATATACATTTTAAAAAAGTAATAATAATCTAGAGGTGGAAGGAGGATTAACAATACCAAAAGGTATACATTCAGTAAAACAGCCCACCAAAAATTTCTACTTTGGGACAAGTCTATGTAATTGCCATTATCACTAAAGGGTAATGCTTTCCTGAGCTTTACTGCCAAGAGGGTTATGGTCAGATCAACCACTGAAATCTGCTCATTCAAAACCAGTAACTCTATTTAGTAAATACTTCTCAATCTTTGAATTTCCAAGACCAGTTTTACCCTTAAATTACTCTATTAGCCAAACAGCTGATATTCTTAAGTAAAATCTGATCCCAATCTACATCACATATATAATACTCAGGAAGTAGGTAGACAGGAAAATATTAAAATAAAACAAGCCCCAATTCTGTATTAGAGAATCCTGCTTGTACTACCTGTCTGCCTGTTTTCAATCATTATTTATCACGAACCCATGAAATGCAAGGACTCTTCTAGGTGCTGAACATCTATCAGCAAAAAAAGAAGACAAAGATCTCTGCCCTTGTGGAGTTTCTACTGTCCTTCTATTCACTTTGAAATTAGTGAGTGTGGAACATACCAGTAATTTTATTTTTTGCAACCATCTGCAGTAAATCTTATGAGCATCATACATAATTTCTCATATAGATGTGTGGAAACTGAAAGTATACAGAAAAATTTAAATGCAGTAGTCTTTGTGACCACTGTAAGCAAGCACCATAAGCCTATAAAAATTATTTCTTCCAAGAATCAATAACCAATAAGTAACTGAAATGGCTGTGCCTGAAAAAATGGTGGCTTTCTTTATATCGACAGTTTGGCCCCTCTGAACTTGCAAGATAACAACTTCTATTCAAACTTCAGGAGGTTTTCACTATCAGGTGACAACTCAAATTTCACTATCATTTATAATTAGAGAATCTTTTAGATTTTTTTTTTAAAGAGCAAAATGAAACAGAAAAAAAACTCCTAGTCAACTGATAAAATTTTAAATGTCCTAAAAGTAGTATATATTCAAAGTATTTCTAGTTATCTGCACATTAGACAATTGGCTAGTTTAGACAAACTATATAGACATGCACTGTCCAATATGGTAGCCAATTGCCACACTTAAAATGTGCCTAAATTAAAATGAGCTGTAAGTGCCCTAGCTGGTTTTGCTCAGTGGATAGAGCATTGGCCTGCGGACTGAAGGGTCCCGGGTTCGATTCCGGTCAAGGGCATATGCCCGGGTTGCGGGCTCTATCCCTAGTAGGGGGCATGCAGGAGACAGCCGATCAATGATTCCCTCTCATCATTGATGTTTCTATCTATCCTTCCCTCTCCCTTCCTCTCTGAAGTCAATAAAAATATATTTTTTTAAAAATGAGCTGTAAGTATAACATACACACTGGAGAAAAAGAATGTAAAATATCGCAAAAATTTTTAATATTGATTACATAATAAAACATTTTGAATAAAGTAAGCAAAAATATATTATTAAATTCTTCTTTTACTTTTTTTTTTGGTTAATCTTCACCTGAGAATATTTTTTCCATTGATTTTTAGAGAAAGTGGAAGGGAAGGATGGTGGGGTGGGAAGGAGGGAATGAGGGAGGGAGAGGGAGAGGGAGAGAGAGAGAGAGAAACATCTATGTGAGAGAGACAAATCAACTGGTTGACTCCCACATGCTTCACTCCCCAAAGGCTTGAACCTGCAACCCAGGTGTGTGCCCTTGACTGGGAACAGAGACCGAACCCGAGCTCTAACCACCAGCCAGCGCATCTTTTACTTTTTTAATGTGGCTACTAAAAAATAATATCTTTGTAGCTCACATTTTTTTTCTTTTGGACAGCACTGGATTAAGACAATAGTAGACTTCTAAATCTGCACACAGAGCTAATACATGTTAGAACTGTACTCAGAATTTTATACTTATTTATTTATTCATTTCTCAACTTATACTGTTCAATAAACCATATAAAAAATAATCAAACATATCAAACATTTTTATATCAAAATGCGAGTCTCAGAATCTAAAGTGAAATTGTTTAGCAGAGCACTCGCAAATATGAGGGTGGCCACTTGTGTAGGACATTCAATCCATAAAGTAATTTGTTCTGCCACCCTTGAGCAGCAGAAGGGTCACATATTCTATATATAGCTAATATGTACTGTGCCCTTAGTGTGCCTGGCACCGTGCTAGGCGCTTTACTCACATTGACCCATAAAATCCTCATAACTATCCTATGTGGTAGATACTATCATTAACACTAAAGAAGAAACTGAAACAGAGAGGTTAAGTAACTTGCCAAAGTCCCATTAACCTGCCAAACAATTCCAACCCAGCAGGCTTTATCCGAACCATCACACATTTTCCCACGTAAAAGGACTACACAAAAACATTATGTCATTATCTTACAGGATTATGTTTTAGTGGAGTGTGCACCCATTACAAAAAAGAGTGGAGTAGATGGAGTTAATGCTTTGTTTCCTGATCTCCACCCCACCCTTTTCAATGGCAGGTTAAAGTTGATCACATGAATTAAATCCTTGATCTTACTACAGGTTTCTTCTACGCTCCCTTTCCCAGAAAGGCTCTATCCCACCCCTCTAGTCCAATTCCTATCTGTCATTCAGGCTTTAATTTATTTTATTTTAGAGAAAACGAGGAATTGAGAGATAGACAGACAGAGACAAACATCGATTTGTTGTTCCACCCATTTATGCATTCACTGGTTGTCTCTTGCATGTGTCCTGCCCGGGGATCAAACCTGCAACGTTGGCATATGGGGATGACGCTCTAACCAACTGAGCGTCCCAGCCAGGAGGCTTCATTTTAACATCATCTCCATGCATGCCAACACAGACTTTCCACAACTGAGGCTAGTCACCCCTCCTTCCTATGCTTACCCCTAATGCAGCACTTTGCACACTCCAATGTGGCTGTCCTCACTAGACTGCCCCTAAAGGGGTCTCTTATCATCACTTATCAGCAGTGCCTACAACAGCGCCCAGCATTACGTACTCGATAAATGTTTGCTTAACTATCTAATCACCTAACTCACCCAGCTACTACTGAAGTGGAATATTAAAAGTAATCTTAGTGGTAGGAAGTGCTAACCCACAGGCAGACACAAGTTCTAAGTTTCACTAAGTTTATGAGAGGTCAAGAGAACAGTAAAATACTCAGGAAACAATTATTAGGCTGTCACTCCCCTTCCAAAAAAAGGGGAATTAAATAAAAATCTATTTTAAATGATCACTTGCTCAATTCAATGTCAACACAACTTATGAGAATGAATTAAGTAGCTTATATATATATGTCATAAGAGATCCAAATCAACTTCAATAATGCTATAAATTGTATGAAATCAGCTTAAGCTTGACAATTTCCAGAGTTCAAAGAAGACTGCAGTTACTTTTAAAAATCATCTAAACATAAATCTAGTTACACTAAAAAAATAAAAATAAAAACCCACAAAAAACCAAAAAGGAGTTTCACTGCACTGTCCCAAGACCGAGTGCTGGCCTTCAAGGGACAGAGGCAACCAGGTGTCCTTTAAGGTATTTACTGGGGGCGGGATTCCCATACAATCCATTCCACACAATTTGTGTGAATGCCACTAACTGTTCCCACCAGGGTCAACAGGGACTTTCCTAGAGCCTTCCCTTTTCTTTTCCTAAACGGGGAACCGATTTAAAAAAAAAAAAAAAAAGTCCATCTTCAGAATCACAGTAAGTAATTCTGAAACATGAGGTGAAAGTACATGGGAAGCCCTAGGGCTATGACTGGCAAAATACTGACCTGCAAGTTCTAGCGTCAAGTAAAACAGAAACTTTGGGGGTAAAAAAAGAGAGAGAGAGAGAGAGAGAGAGAGAGAGAGAGAGAGAGAGAGAGAGAGAAAGCAGATCCCCTCCCCTGAGTCTGCTGATTCTGCCGTCGTCCCGGAAAGCTCAGTGGAGGCCGGCAGGCCAGGGTCCCACCCCAAGCACCACGAGCCTCCGATTGTTTGACACCTCAATGAATCAGTCACCTGAGGCCCAGCTCCCCTCTCCCCTCTCATCTAAAGCTTTGGCGATTCCTCCCACCCACCCTCAAGTTTACTCTAAGTCATGACCATATGGAATCTTCTCTTTACCCTGAAGTACAGACCAGGCCTTTGCCAAATAACTACCACCGGCCGCTCCCATCGCCACCACTAAAATCCAGCCCGTGCCGATACCGACATCTAGGACGGCCACATGGGTATGGAAAAGGCCAGTCCAGTCGCTTAAAGAAACAGTAACCTGTGGGAGCTGCCCATTTTGTACCAACGGGCACCGAGCGAGCAGAAAGGGAGACGCGGACGCAGGAGGCCGGACAGAAAGCCACGGGGAGACCCCGCCCCGGGGAGCTCGATGCCGATTCAAAAACAGTAACTTGGGTCTGTCGCCCGGGATGGGAATCACTGAAACAAAGGCGTCTATTCCGGGAAGCAAGATGTCCGGAGTGAAAAAAGAAACGGTTTGCAGCCACGCAGGCCACTCGCCGTCCTCCCACGGGTCTTACCTATGGTGGAAATAAAGGTGGTATTGAAGGCATCGTCCGAAAAGCGGAAAAGGACGCAGGTCTTCCCCACGCCCGAGTCCCCGATCAGGAGCAGCTTGAAAAGCAGGTCGTACGTCTTCTTCGCCATTGGGAGGAGCGGCTCCGGCGCTCGCCGCGGGCGGCCCCCAGGGATCGGTCCCTCTCACTAGGGCCAACTCCTCGCTCGGGTGTCCTCAGGCCGGAGCACCGGGGAAGCGTGGGAAAAAAGGAGGGCTCGAGAGGGCGCGGGCGACCTCCGAACGGCCTCGTCGAGGAAGCACCGACGGTGGCGGCGTTCGGCGCTTCCGAGGGCGGCGACCGCGGCTCCGCAGCCTCTCCCAAGCCGCTCTGCCCGGTTCCGGGGAGTCGGTCGGGACAAAATGGCCTCCCCTCCCCCCTCAGGGCTGCTCGGCCGGGACGCTCCCACGGGCGAGCCGGCGAGCTCGGCCGTCGAGGGAGCGCGGAGGGCGTGAAGACAGTCTCTCTCCCGAGCCGAAACTCCGCGCTAGGGCACGGCGATGGCAGCCAAGGAGGACCCCGAGCCGAGAGCTCAGCTACATAGCCACAGGAAGCCGAGCCGCCCGGCCAGAGCCACCTTTTCCCCGTGCCCTCTCACGCCGGCGTGCGCGCTGCCTGACTCACGCAAGGACGTAGGCCCGCCCTTCCCTCGCGCCCTCGTCCTGCGGGCCGCCTCTGCGCACGCGCGCCAGGGGCTGTGGGGGCAGCCGGGGGCGGGGGGCGGAGCGCTGGGTCTCCAAGCCTCAGCCTCAGGCCCGACGGAGGCGAGAGGGGCGGGGCGAGAGAGGGCGAGGCCGCGGGCGCGCTCCCTGCGGCCGCCTGATAGGGTGCGCGGCGGCACGAGCACGCCCCGCGCGGGTGGCGCTGCGTAGTAACTGCGCAGGCGCGGTCGGCTGGCGTAGCCTCTTCACCCCCTTCTCAGTCCCGGGGTCTCCCTGCCCGCTTCGAGGAGGATGCCCCGGGCTGTGTGTCACCGGGTGTCGAGCTGCTCTTGGCGCCGCGGCCGGCTTGGTGGCCCTGGGTTCCTGTGTAGCTGAACCTCGTCAACGCGGCGCCTCGGTCATTTAATACTTGGCTGACATGCGGCGCAGCCTGGCGTGCCCTCCGTGGTGGGCTAGTCGTGACAGGGGGAACGTGAAAGCTACATCCCGTTTGACTTAAGGAGCAAGAGTTGGCGTTCGAGAGCTTTGACATGGAAAAGCTGGCCACGCTGCTCTGGCTGGCATGATGTCATCCTCCAGGGCGAGGCGTGGAAGGCTGAGGGACACCCGGGCGCCGGGAGAACCCGCCCACCACGTGGAACCTTCGGCGCGGTGCTGTCCACGGAGAACCCGCTCCGGGCCTGGGCGTCCATTTAGAATACGGAGAGCCCAAGGGCGCTGGACCGAGCAGGCAGGTCCCCTCCCTCCCGCCAAAATCGAGCCGCCCGTGTCCAAAACTGGAGCATAGCGAAGCCAACCCCAACCCCACACGGTCTCTTCTTGCACTTTCTTTTCCTACACCTTACATCCTTCCTCTCTCACATCAGCCTTATTTATAACGACTACCCTTTCCTCGTCCTCCTTTCTGTAATTTAAATATCCATGCTCCAGCGCAGGCCGGCGTGGCTCAGTGGTTGGGTCTGGACCTATGAACCAGGAGGTCAGGGTTGGATTCCTGGTCAGGGCACATGCCCGCGGTGTGGGCTTGATCGCTTGTGGGGCGTGCAGGAGGCAGCCGATCAGTGATTCTCTTATCATTCATGTTTCTCTCTCCTCCCTTCCTCTCTGAAATCAATCAATCAATTAATCAATATTCACACTCCTGCCCTACCAGTATCAGTGTGCTTCATGGCTCCAAAGCACACCTAGGATGGCAGCGTGGTTGAACCTGGGCTGGTTCCACCTGACACGGGAAAACTGAGACATCTGAAAAGCAAGAAACGGTATTGAGAACTACATTTTTACACACACCCCCACCACCAAAATGTTTGTTTATTTAATATGTAATTAAAATTAGTCTTTCAGGCAATTAATCATATCTCAGTCACCCATTCTTTAAAGACTTGTTTTACATTCTTCCTTCAAAATGACCCCTTAAGCTTCATTACTAAAGATGCTTGTCTTCTCTAGTACATCTTGCTCTTCAGTTTGTTTCTATGCTCGCTCTTTTTAGTCTTGTCATCTAAACGTTGTTCTTTCTTTCAATTGGGAATGTCTTATTATGATAAGGCCAACAATTCTAAAATAGGCTAGCTATGGGAATCACAAAATGAGCGATGGTCAGTGCTTCACAGTTTTATTATCAACTCAGAATCAACCCTGAGCACCTCAGGAATATCTTGTTAGCTTGATTCTTTCAAAATAAGTTCTATTAACTCAAGCCTCAGTGTTGTGAAGCATTTTAGAATTGTTATGGTTTTTAAATGTAGAGAGCCTAATTAATTTCCCTATATAAATTTGGGGGTTAATGGGCAGCTAAAAACGAAAAACTTTTAAAAAGTATTCTTTATACCATGTTTTCAGCAGTTTCATTAATTAGAGCCTTTTCTCCATTGACTCCAAACTTTAAGAACCAATTATCCCCCCAGTCGGCGAGGCTCAGTGATTGAGCATCAACCTATGAACCAGGATATCATGGTTCAATTCTCCATTGGGGCACATGCCCATATTTCGGGCTCAATTGGTGCAAGAGACAGCTGATCAATGATTCACTCCCATCATTGATGTTTCTCTCTCTCTCCCTCTCCCTTCCTCTCTGAAATCAATAAAAATATTTTTTAAAAGAATTGTACTTCTTAATAAAATTTATTTATTATTGGATTAGGATCTTAGAATTTTAGGGCTGTAATATCTTTTAAATCATAATTTAACTTGTGCTTGTAATTTACAGATGAGTCTAAGGCTCAGAGAGGTTAGGGACTTGTCAGAAATCACACTGTTAGTGGCAGAGCCAACACTATATGGGCCAGGGGAAGGAGAAGCAAACCTCCACAGGACACCATATTGCATGAAAGTGAGACTTGGAAGGCTCTGCCAGTACTTAATGTTTGGCTTCCCTAAAGTTAGTTAAAGGTTTTGCTGGAGTGAGGCCTAAGCCTCAAGCCATATCTACCACTGAAGGCAGCTGGAGTGGTCAGGCATGGAAGATCCCCTGACTCTTGAAAAAAAGAATAAAATGGGGGTGTATGTAGGCCTAAAAGGTAAACCTAGAGTTGTGAAGTAATATTTGAAAAAGTTTCAAACTAAATGAAAGAAAGTGCCAATTTATTTATTTATTTTTTAAAAAAATATATATTTTATTGATTTTTTACAGAGAGGAAGGGAGAGAGATAGAGAGTTAGAAACATCGATCAGCTGCCTCCTGCACATCTCCTACTGGGGATGTGCCCGCAACCCAGGTACATGCCCTTGACTGGAATCGAACCTGGGACCTTTCAGTCCGCAGGCCGACGCTCTATCCACTGAGCCAAACCGGTTTCGGCAGAAAGTGCCAATTTAGTACTAGCTTAGGGTTTACGCCTTTTTCAAAATTGCTCTGCAAAAAATCTAGTCCAAATATTTGCAAAGCCAAGAAAGAAAATTGGTATATTTATATGTTTATACTATTAAGGTGTTATTTCTATATTTTTCTAGATAACGCACAGCTGGCCAGCTCATAGTTCCAATCTTCAGCATCAACTCTCAGGACCTGCTTTATAAGAAATCTCTGCCTCAAGAGGTATTGACTCTGGATCATCTTTATCCCTCTTCCTGTGTATATTTTCCAGTCTCTGTACCTGATTTCTTCCTCCTTAATCTCTCCGCCCCTTGCTCTCTCTGTTCTTCTTAAGAATGGAGTCTTCCTTTGAATGGTAGCCCCACTGCTAGTCATCACGTTGCTGTAAAACCTCAGGGACTTAGCCTATTTCTATACTGCCTATTTGCTATGTCCGTATTCCCAATCGTCTCCCAGGGACTTCCATGAGATACTACTGATTGCCAAGAGGCTGCAACTTTTCTTATCACCATAGCCTGCCAATATCTTGCTCTGTCTGCGTATCTTGATTTAGTCATACCTCCTGTTAGAGAATTTTTGCCCCCTGAGCCTTCCCCAGGCCACCTGATGTGTTTGTTCTAGTCTCCTCCAGGGATACCTCAGTGTTGGCCTCCTCAGTTGGCACTTAAGGGGCTCCAGGCCCTAGCCAGTGAGCTTTATTTCCTATCCTAGCTTTCACACACTAGTCTCCAGACAAGATGAACTAGTCCTCTTTTTCACAGTTACTATATATCTGCTTGATTTCATGCTTAATTTAATGTGGTTCTCTCTATACAAAATGCACTCTCCTCACCCCAGCTACATCTCTTCAGTCTTCAGCTTAAATGTCCTCACCATAGACTGTCTTCCCCAACACTCTTGCCAAGGAACTCGTATCTCACTTTTAGATATCAATTATGTTTCCCCCTTTTATTTCACAAGTAATATATATTTATTCTTAGATACTTAGAACCTGCCAATAAACAAAACGAAAATTTTTAATTATTAAACTTCAACCTCCAACCAAAGGGACAGTTACCAGAAGGGAGGGAGGGTGAGAGGGTACAAAGGGGAAGGGAAATATAGTCAATAATATTGTGATAAGTTCACACAGTGACAAATGATTACTAGAATTAATGGGGTGATCACATTGTAAGGTATAAAAATGTTGAATCACTATTTTGTATAACTGAAACTAATATAATCAATATAAGATTGTATAGCAACTATACTTAAATAAAAAAATAAATTAAAAAAATAGAAAACACTTTTACCCCCAGAGATAACCAATATTAGCATTAATAGCCCTATGGATATTCTGCCTATAGCTCTCTAATTAGACATATCTTATGACACATTTTCTACATTTTATGAAAGATACTTATGTGCATATCTTATTTTCTCAAATTGGAATCTTGAGGGGTGTGACTATTGTATATATCACTTTGTACACTACCTTAAATATACTAGAAAATCAAAACAAGCTTATTGAAGGAAAAAGAAAATGAAACTCAGAAAGAGATTCATGTTTTGTTTCCTAGAAAACAATACTAACTTGCAGAAATTTTCAAAATGTTGGGGGAAAATTGAAAATTCAAAAGTAATGGAAAGATAAAACTATTGGAGGAATGTTTTACTTATTTATTTAAGAAAATATATGAAGAACTCACCTAACTCCATGATAAAGTTTATTTCTGTGAACAAGAAATACTGTTAAGGCTAATAGAGCAATTGTGATAGTGGAATGAACGCTAAGCTGGGAGGCAGAAAACGTACTCACGAACCTGTTCTGTTACTGACTAACTCTGTGACAATGGATGATTCATTTAACCTCACTAAGCATATTTTCTTAATATGACAAAAGGATATAGTACTTCATGAGGTTGATTAAAAAATTAAACAAGATAATACAAATTAATGTGCTTTATGTTGCATAAAACACTATGCAAACATAGTGATTACCATTATTATTAAGAGGTAAGAGTGACGAGCCCTAACTGGTTTGGCTCAGTGGATAGAGTGTCGGCGTGTGGACTGGAGGGTCCCAGGTTTGATTCCAGTCAAGGGCACATACTCGGGTTGTGGGCTCAATCCCCCAATAGGGGTCATGCAGGAAGCAGCTGTCAAAGATTCTCTCTCATCATTGATGTTTCTATCTCTCCCTCTCTCTTGCTCTCTGAAATCAATAAAAATATATTTATTTAAAAAAAGAGGTAAGATGCCAAAACCGGTTTGGCTCAGTGGATAGAGCGTCGGCCTGCGGACTGAAGGGTCCCAGGTTCGATTCCGGTCAAGGGCATGTACCTTGGTTTCGGGCACATCCCCAGTGGGGAGTGTGCAGGAGGCAGCTGATCGATGGTTCTCTCTCATCGATGTTTCTAGCTCTCTATCTCTCTCCCTTCCTCTCTGTAAAAAATCAATAAAATATATTTTTTAAAAAAAAGAGGTAAGAGAGATGAATTGCACCATAAGGAAAAAGAAAGCAGAAAAAAGTTGAGCTAAGAACAGGAATAGGTGAGAAGGAGAAATGAAAGATTAAAACTAGAAGAAGCAAGAATTGGAATGACTTGAGTTGCCAAGATTCAAAGGTATCATCAAAAGGAGTAATGAGTCAGGCTGGCACGGCTCAGTGGTTGAGCAGTGACCTATGAACCAGGAGGTCACAGTTTGATTCCCAGTCTGACCATATGTCCGGGTTGTGAGCTGGATCCCCAGTGTGGGGCATGCAGGAGGCAGCCAATAGATGATTCTCTCTCATCATTGATGTTTCTATCTCCCTCTCCCTCTCCCTTCCTGTCTGAAATCAATAAAAACAATTTTTAAAAAAAGGATTAATGAGACCAAAAGAAAGAAATTCAGTGGCTAAAAGCAGCAGAACCTCACAAACACACACTGAAAACTTCATACCATCAACTCCATCAGATCAATCCCAACTCACCTATGTTGGAGCAATTGGTTCAGCATAGTGGTTAAAACATGGGCCTGGAGTTGACTAAACCTAGGGTTCCACATCTGTCTCTTGTGAGATAGAGACCTTGAGTAAGTTACCTAACCTCTCTGAACCTGTTTTCTATTCTGCAAAGTGAAAACAAGATAGAAATTACTATAGGGTTGAGTGAGGATTAAGGAAGACACTGTCTTTGGCCGTTAGTTAATGTTCAGAAATGTTATTACCAGCACAAGAACTGAGAAAACATTTTCCATTTGAGGATCAGGGGAGTCCTGGCAAAGTGAGGACAGAGGGCTGCTCAAAGAGAGACTTGAAACCCAAATGGAACAGAAATTAATTCAACTTTAGCTATTTCTCTAGAAAACTGTACCTTCAAGTGTCAAGATCTAGAGACAGACCCATCAGACCTAAAAAAGCAATGACAAGAGGAAAATGCTTTAACTCTATGTGAAGCTAAGAAATATGAAGCCACATTTATGACATATAGACTCATGGCATGATATAATGGAGTCACAGTTGAATCCCTATTCTATCTTGAATCCCTGTTGTAGCTCATTTTAACTGGTCATCTTCTATAATTACTACTTACTCGAACTTCAGTTTCCTCATCTGGAAAGTGAGGTTATCAGTAACTACCAACGCAAGCTATGGTGAAAATTAAAATATTTCATGCAAAGAACCTGGCAGTGGGACTAGCAGTTCCTTAAACATTGGTTCTCTTCCCCTTATAACAGTGGTTCTCAACCTTCCTAATGCCGTGACCCTTTAATACAGTTCCTCATGTTGTGGTGATCCCCAATTTCATTGTTACAAATTGAACATAATTAAAGCATAGTGATTAATCACAAAAGCAATATGTAATTATATATGTGTTTTCCGATGGTTAACAATCACAGGCCTGTCTAGCCTCAGTGAATACTGCTTGTGAGCCTCCTGATGCCAAAGAGACTGACTTCTGCCCAGCCAGCATGGCTCAGTGGTTGAGCATCAACCTATGAGCCAGGAGGTCACAGCTCGATTCCTGGTCAGGGCATATGCCCAGGTTGTGGGCTCAATTCCCAATGTGGGGTGTGCAGGATGATTCTCTCTCATCATTGATGTTTCTATCTCTCTCATCTCCCTCCCTCTCTGAAATCAATAAAAAAAGATATATTTTGAAAAGGACTGACTTTTGACAGAATGGTGTTCCTATACTGCTCACTATGCTTCCCTGTCACATCACCGATTTGCTTTAATTCTGTCCTTTGAAGCAACATAGAATAAACCTTTTCCCACATTCATGTGATAGCTCTTCAACTAGTTGAAGATAGCATTGGTATTTTCCTATAAATTGCTCCAAGTGAACTTCCTTCATATAAGACAGCACACCATTCTGGTTTACATATGACCCTCTTGGAATGTGGCATTCATAATTGAGAACTGTGCTAGAATTGAGGACATAACCCTGTGGAGATGCCTGGATCAGGCTAACATTAGTAGGTTATAGAAATAAGGGCCGATTGGGATACTCCCTAAGACTGAGGCGATGTAATACCTGATTGAGAAGAAACCACCTTCCAGATCAAGCTTACATTGTAACCATTCTTTAAGTTACTAAAACTTTCCAATAAATTATGATAAAAATTACATCTTACATATACAAATTAAAATAGACAAAACAAAGGATCGGCAACTCACAGAAGTATAAGAAAAATATATGAAGAAATATTCAAACTCATTTGTAATTAGATAAGTTTAACTTAAAACAACATTAAGATAGTATTTTCTGTCCATTAGAGTATAAAAAATTAGAAAGATGGATATTCCAAGTGTTGGTGAGGATGTAGAGAGATAAGAACTCTCATGCGTAGATGGTAGGAGTACAATCTGGTCCAGCTATTCTGCACAGTAATCAGCCAATATTTAATAAATGATGTGCATGCCTGTGACCCAACAGTACCACTCCTGGGTGTGTCCAAGAGAAATTCTCATCATGGCTTTGATTGTGGCTGCTAGATGTTGAAATCAATCTAAGCATCTGTTACTAGGGGCATAAATAAATAAAAGGTGGTGGATGCGTATTGGTTAGTCCTGGTCCCAAAGGGTTGGCTTGGGTTTGAAAATTGGCTAATAGGGCAACTCAGACCCAAGTCAAGGTTGTTATCACTTCAGTTTTTTAATAAATTAGCAAACAAGCAAAGCAAAAAACAATGTCTTCCTAGTTCCTCACAGAAACAGGCCAAATTCTGGTGATCAGTTCAGGCCATTTAGAGGGAAGAAACTGGTCTAATGAGTTCAGAGTCAATTCTAAAGTGTTTGTGAGATTAGGCTTGGGGAGGGTTTGGGTCAGCATTCTAGCATCTACCATCTACCGTGTAAGAACATCCTCTATTGTACAGAAAATTGAGCCTATAGCATCCCTGTCCATGGCTTAGCCCACATACTATAAAATCTACACTAATAAAAGAGGAAGATGCAAATTGGCCATACCTTTGTGACATCCACCAGCCAATCAGGAGTGAGTATGCAAATTAACCCAACAAAGATGGCAGGTTAATTTGCATACACAGGCGCCTAGTGGCCAGGGGCAGGGCAGGAGGCTTGCGTCGTCGTCGCCATGGCAACGACACAGGTGTTCCGCACTGCCCCAGCCACTCTGGGCCTCTGGGCAGCATGGGAAGGCGGAGAGGCGGCTCTGACCGGAGCGAAGGCAGTGCTGGCAGCCAGGGGAAGGAAGGCCCATTCTTACACGAATCTTCGTGCATCAGGCCTCTAGTGCTATATAACAGTAATAAGCTAGTAACCAGCTGCACATACAGCAACATGGAGAACTGAAACAAAAAAAACAAAAGCAGCTCTAGCTGGTTTGGCTCGGTGGATGGAGCGTCAGCCTGCAGACTGAGGGGTCCCAGGTTCGATTCCAGTCAAGGGCACATGCCTGGGTTGCAGGCTCAATCCCCAGTGGGGGGCGTGCAGGAGGCAGCCGATCAATGATTCTCTCTTATCATTGATGTTTCTGTCTCTCCCTCTTCCTTCCTCTCTGAAATCAATAAAAATATATTAAAAAAACAAACAAAACAAAAACAAAATGGTTTATAGTACAATGCCATTCATGTAAATTAAAAACATACAAAACCGTACTTTATGAGGTTTCATATATATTTAATAACATACATCAAGTACATTGGAGCAGGAACCTATGGAGAGGGAGGGCAAAGAGAAGGGGGAAGGGGAAAAATATTAAATGAGATAAAATGAGCAGGACCTCGCACAGATTAAAAATGTCAGTGGTTAGTGTGCTAAGAAGCGAGGATGATTAATTCATTGCTCTTTCTGCCTCCCAGATCTAAATTTTTAAACAAAACTAAAGTGAGGAAGGGATTAAATAGTACATGGAGATAGAGGAAATTTATATTGATGTGCCTTACATATGTCAGATTAATAGCAAAGTGAGAAAAAAACTAAATATTTGATTTGGTTTGATAAAAAGAATACAGATTCTAACTTGTCTGCTTTTATGCCTAATTGCCACGTAACATAACATAGTTATGCAAATTTAAAAATTTGTGACAGATTTGTTTGATCACATTGATTTGATTATGGAAGCTCAGACTTCATGGAATTGTCTGTTCATGAAGCTTGGTGCTCAGCTCTCAGCTGTCACCTGTCAGCCCTTGCCCCGCCCTGTCTGGTTCCAGCTCTTTGGACTAAGCACCCAGTTATTTACAGGCTGCCCCACCTCTTTCCTGGAGCCAGAAAGAGGTAGAAGCTCAGGGTGTCAAAAGCCTTCATGCTACATACAAATTGAATTAGACACGTCAAGATTAATACCTGAGCGCAGCCATCTATGTTGTCCAAAATACAGGAAGCCAGGCCCTTGCCCATGTAGCTCGTGCATCCAGGGTTCCACTGCCTTTTGTCCTACCTCGGGGCATTGGTGTCCCTGACAGCCAAATGGAGATCCTGATTCTTTGCCTTGTTCCACCCAGTGCCGGGCTCCCAGCCTTCACCCATATTCACTCACTTCCTTGAGTAATGAACATTTTCCAGATCTTTGGCTGCCCAGCATTGAATTTCCTTCCTTTGACTAGGAAACTCTCCACTACAAATATTCGGTATGCAGACCCCTCCTCCCACTGTATTCCCTTCCTCAGCACCCACCTCACATTGTACCCCTAAATACACATCTAGGCTGTGGAGACATCTGAGCTGGGCTCTACCAGTCTGATGCACCAGCCTAAAACCTTGACACAGGGGTTAAGGACACAAAAGAGGAGGCACCGTGGAGCATGTACTGAGAGGGCAGTAGGGTACGGCAGCAGCACTTGGTTTCCAGGGCACCGGTGTATAATTATAATATAATATAATATAATATAATATAATATAATATAATATAATAGGTTATATTGTAATTGATAATATAATCCCCAGAGCCGGATGCTATCCCAGGTCCAGTGCTGGCCATAGCTGTGCTTCAGGCTGCAGAATCTCTTGGTTTCCAGAGGGGACAGTGATGGCCTCATTGTCTGGCCTCAACAGACTGCATCTGTGGTCTGTCTCTGCCCCCCAATACTTCAGCCTGGTTATCCAGTCTTCCCAATAATTCTGAGAGCTTCCCAACAGCCTTTCAATAAATTTATTTTCTGCTTCTATTTGCCAAAGTGTATTTGTGTTGCAGCCAGGATCTCTGACTGACTTATTTGTTTCTGGTAGAACTCCTATGTGACTTCAATTTTGCCTGGTATTCCCACCGTGTCCACTTTCTCTTTCCCATCTTCTGCTGACCTTACCACTTGGACATGCCACACCTCTGCTCAATCTTGGCCCCTGTCTGCCAGTCTCTCTCCTAAGTCCTCTTCCCCGTGTCTCCACCACCTCCCTCTAAGCCCCTCCCAGGACTCAGGTGTCCTATGCTCCCAGCCCATTCTGAGGCCTGGAGAGCTGGGTGGTCATCCTAACCCTGTCGTGATGTCAGCAGTAGGCCTCGTGCTGACAGGAGAGAGTCCTCAGATGCCAGATGGGAGGGTCACCAGTAGGAAAGAGGAGCACAGGCAGAGAGGTGGGAAGGTAGCAGAGACTTTTCCTGTTTTTATATTTTATCTAATAATATAAGTTGTCATTCACTGAGTTCCTGCATTGTGCTGGCCCTTTATATGCATGACCTCACATTAATACTTTGAGGTAGGGACTACTATAATACCCATTTTCAGATGAGGAAACAAGAGTTTAAAGAGCTTAAGAGGGACGCCTGGCAGGCATGGCTCAGTGGTTGACCTATGAACCAGGGGGTCACGGTTTGGTTCCCTGTAAGGGCACATGCCCAGGTTGCAGGCTCCATCCCTAGTGTGGGATGTGCAGAAGACAGCCAATCAGTGATTTTTCTCTCATCATTGATGTTTCTATCTCTCCTTCCTTCCTCTCTTAACTCAATAAAAATATATTTTTAAAAAAGTTAAGAGGGATGGAATGAAATGATGCCTTGGATCTCCTTCAAAATAATTGGAAGGAGGGGAGATAAGTAGGATGTAGATGAAACAGGATTGGCCATGGGTTGATAATTATACAAGCTGGATAATGGGTATATGGGAATTTATTATACTATTGTGTCTAATTTGCATGTATTTGAAATTTTCCATAATTAGAAATGTGTTTTGTTTTCTTTTAAGTTGGGAAACTTGATCAAAGTCATACAAGAAATAAGTAATAAGATTGGGTTTAGATTCCAGACCTTCCTGACTTCAATGCCCGCTCTCTTAACCTCTCTACACGAATCCTCCCCAAGGTACCTAAAAAGACCAAGAGGAACAGATTAGTGATTTTCAGAGCATTCAAAGGGGATTCAGAGGCCTCTTGACGAATTTCTGCTCCTGTTTTCCAGGCACATCATGGCAGGGATCAATAGAGTATGGCCAGATATTAATTCCCCATGCCTAGAACTTACTTTAAAGATGCCCTCATTTTCTCTGCCTGCTTCTGAGTAGGTAGGTGCAGAAGCAGCCTGTAAGAGTCGTTGGCAGCCAAAGTTTTCTAAAAACACCCAGGCAACAGCTGTCCTTGTGCTGTCACCTGACTTGCCAGGCCCTGAATCAGCACCACTCCCCACCCAGCCCCCACGGCTCAGCCAGATCTGACTTGCCCTTTCAAGGCTGGGCTGAACCAGTTGGGCCAGCCCAACCCCGCCCTGTCTCAGCATCTTCCTCAGTCGTTGGCTTCTTGCTCCCTTGCTCTCACCTGAGTTCCTACCCTTGCACTGCCCTTGTCATCCAAAACAGCAATCTCATGCCTGGAACTTTAGCTCAGAAGGGAGCTGAAAGACCACCTCCGTGCAATTGGAGATGTAGAAAAGGCTCTGGAATCTGTCCCTGGGTAGAAAGGATGAGCTGTGTACCAGCATCTCCTGCCATCTGTCAAGGAAAATCTTCCTTTTCTGGGTGACTCTGGGATTTGCTTTAGGAGAAAAGCAGAAGAAAATATAAAGATACCATTCACCTTCCTGTAGAGGAGGATTCTACCCCTAGACTCAAGTCCAGAAGCAACTAGGGCTGGGGCAATATGGAGACCCAATTCTTTTTCTTTTGTTTTGTTTTCTTTTGTTTTGTTTTGTTATTCCTCACCCGAGGATATTTTCCCATTGATTTTTAGGAAGAGTGGAAAAGAGAGGGAAAGACAGAGAGAAACATCAATGTGAAAGAAACACATTGATAGGTTGTCTCCTGCATGAGCCCCCAACCATGGGCCAGGCCAGGGAAGAGCCTGCAACCAAGGTAGGTGCCCTTGACCAGAATCGAAACCTGGACCCAAATAGACAGCTAGCTCCTCCCTTCTCCCCAAATAGCTCCCTGGCCAAGGAAGGGTGTTACAGCTCTCTTCCCAGGATCAGGGCTTTGTGTAAGCATGTCAGTTTTTCAGTCCCTGTGAAAATCGGATTGGGAGCCACAATCAGGACAATACTCCAGGAATGGTTTGACCTGATACGGTAGAAAAGACCACCGCTTCTCATGGTGTGCATATGTCCTGGAGTTTATGTAACCTAAGTCATAGGGCTTTGGCAACTATGTCCTAATGTTGCTCTTTTACGTTTGTGGTCAACTAGAAATTATAGACCTTTATTCACAAACTGCAGGTGTCTCCCAGATGTCATTTTGTACTGTGACAGCTGATTTTATAAGCTCAACTTTAGTATGACATCTACTTATCTCTACTAAATATCACTTTGTTATCAAGATTACTATTTTGGTTTTTTAGCAGATAAAGTGTAAGGGAAAAAGTATAAGAGGGCAACTTTTAGAATGAAAGAGTCTGACTGGCATAGCTCAGTGATTGAGTGTCGACCTATGAACCAAGAGGTCATGGTTCAATTCCCAGTCAGGGCACAGGCTCGATCCCCAGTGGGGTGCATGCAAGAAGCAGCTGATCAATGATTCTCTCTCATCATTGAAGTTTCTCTCTCTCTCCCTCTCTCCCTCTTCCTCTGCCTCTCCCTCTCCCTTCCTCTCTGAAATAAATAAAAATATATATTTAAAAAAGAATGAAAGAAGCATAATGATATATCAACCAATTGCAATGTGAGAGTTTTGTTTGGATCCTAATTTAAACAAAACAACTACAAAATTTATATTTATGAGACAGTTGGAAATTTGGAACTGGATATTTGATGATGCTAAGAAATGATTGAAGTTTCTTTTTGGGTGTGATAATAGTGTTAGAGTTTGTTTTTAGCAAGTAGGATGCCTGAGATTTGCTTCAAAATAAAATAATGGAAGGGAAGTTCATGGGGGTATAGAAGAAACAAGATCGGCTCTGAGTTGAAAATTGCTGAAGCTGGATAATTGGCACATGAGGTTTCTTATACTATAACGTCCACATTTGTGAATGTTTGAAACTATCCAAAATGAAAATTATTTTGTATCTTGCCTCTGTCATCCAGCATATTAACTGCTCTTAGCCCTGTACTCTTCCTCCATCTAATAAGTACGATTTCTGTACCTATATGTAAGTAGTTAATAAACAGGTCAACCAGATTAGAACTAAGAACAGATTTCTATGCCTCACCAAGATCCACAAGGTTGATCCATCAGTCAGTCCTCTTTGGAAATGGCTGATCAATGAACCATGACTCCACCTACCTCAGTTATCCAGTCTTTGTTTACAAGGATAACATGAAAGACTTGTCTAGTTCCTTGCAAAAATAGAAATGCCAAATTTCAAGCATTATCCTTTCCTGCCACTTTTGCAATCTATTTGTTTAGTTAAGAGTTTGATCCATTTGTTCTAAGTGAATTGAAATTGGTTCCAAGTATTCATCTTTCTTTTCCAAAACACCCAAAGATCACATGCTTTAAAAAATCCAATTTGGACATGTATGGCATCAACAATAACTCACTATAGTTTGTCCCTTACCGTAATACTAGGCCAGTCACACATCTGGGGCCACACATATGAGCTAGTCCATGACAGGCAAAGTCTACTCCTGGATTTTTATTGGGAAAGGCATTTTCTTTCCCTGCTAAGTTGGAAGGTTGTAATCCTGTAGACACTGGTGGCCATCTTGTCACCACTTGGGCGGAGTCTGCCTGAGAATGAAGCCAACACAGAGGAAAGCAGAGCTGAGAAATGGAAAGAAAGGGATTCTGGAGTTACATCATTTGAGCCTCCAGATTTAGCTACGCCTAAAGCCAACAACCCCTATAATTTTTGGCTATGTGAGCCAATACATTCTATTATTTTCTTAAACCAGTTTAAGCTGAATTTCTGTCACTTGCAAAAGAAGTCCTGACTAATACAGTGTGTGTGTGTGTAATTGGCTGAGCAATGCATAATCTAAAATGTTCTATTTTATGTAATAATTTTTGTATGATCATATTGTGTATACAACATTCTTTTTATAACAACTTTATTGAGATATAATTCAGGCATCCAAAATTCACTTAAGTATACAATCTAGTGGTGTTTAGTATAGTCACAGAATTGTGCAACTATTACCACCATCTTATTTTGGAATATTGTCATGTCCCCAAAAGAAACTGTATCCATTACCATCACTCCCCAAACTCCATTCCCCCACCTTCCTTTAACTCCTAGTAACCACTAATCCACTTTCTGTCTCTATGAATTCGTCTATTCTGGACATTTTATGCAAATGGAAGCATATAATATGTGGTCTTTTGTGATTGCCTTCTTTCACTTAGCATAATGTTTTCAAGGTTTTGCATGTTGTAGCATGAATTTGTATTTCATTCCTTTTATGGATGAACAATATTTCATTCTATAGATATATCACATTTTGTTTATATATGCATGAATGGTGTACATTTGTGTTGTTTCTACTTTTTTGTTATTATAAATTATGCTGCTGTGAACACTTATATACAAGTTGTTGTGTGGACATATGTTCCAGTTCTCTTTGTTACATACCTAGGAATGGAATTGCTGAGCCATATGGTAACTTCATGTTTAACTTTTTGAGGATCTGTCAAACTATTTTCCAAAGTAGCTACATCATTTTAAATTCCTACTAGCAATGTTTAAGAGTTTTAGTTCCCCACATTCTCAGCAACACATGTCATTGTCTTTTTTATTTTAGCTATCCTAGTGGTTTTAATTTGCATTTTCCTAATATTGATAATCTTGAGCATCTTTTCATGTGCTTATTGTCTTTTGTGTATCTTCTTTGGAGAGATGTATATTCAAATTCTTTACCTGGTTTTGAACTGAGTTGTCTTTTTATTTTGTAAGAGTTATTTATATATTCTGGATACAAGTCCCTTATCAGATATATGATTTACAAATATTTCCTTCCATTCTGTGGGGTTTCTTTTCAGTTTCTTGGTGGTGTCCACTGAAGCACAAAAGTTTTAGATTTTGAGAGTCCAATTTACCTTTTTTATTTCTCTCTCACTTGTGCTTTTGGTATCATATCTAAAAAACCACTGCCTAATCCAAGGTCAAGAAGAACTGTTCCTGTTTTGCCTTTTAAGAGTTTTATGGTTTTAGCTCCTACATTTAGGTTTACAATCCATTTTGAGTTAATCTTTTAATATGGTATGAGGGAGGGGTTCAACTTTATTTTTTTGTTTCTGGCACCATTTGTTGTATTCTTTCCCCTACTGGTAAAACCATATTTTTATAAACATGTTTTTACTTAGAACAATATTAATGTGAGTTTATATTCTCTGAGCACACCCAGTGGTTTTTGTCAGCAGTGTTACATGCTGGAGATTGAGGAGGAGGGTGATTTTTCTGTGGGTGAGTAAACATTTGACTATAGAATATGATGAGTATGTGTGCAAGGATGCCAACATGTTGGTGTGCATCATCATAATCTGTGAAACATTTTTTCATGGGAATTCACAAGCTCCACCCCAACCTACTGCATCAGAATTTCCTGGCAACCCTGGCCAGGTAGCTCAGTTGGTTAGAGCATTCTCCCAATATGCCGAGGTTGTGGGTTCCATCCTCCATCAACGCACATACAAGAGTCAACCAGTGAATCCATACATAAGTGGAACAACAAATTGATGTTTCTTCTCTCTCTCTCTCTCTCTCCTCAGATCCCCCCTCTCTCAGAAATAAATAAATATATAAATAAAAGAATTTCCTGGCGATAGTCTATATCTTCCATATATAAAATCATAGACCACTAAGACTGGGAGAGCCCATAGGGTCACGTAATTCACCCCCTTATTTTTAAATTGATAATATAACCAGAAGATGATTGGATTATCAGCTTATTCCCTGTACCCATCAAGGCCAGGCCGAGCACTTTCTTTGCATCCCCCCAATACATTCAAATGCAACAGTATTTATGACTAATGAGCTTTTACTGAAGGCCTCATGGGAAGATGGAGAAGAGGATTACATCAAGATCATAAAGCAATACTTAATTAGATCCCTCCATCTGACTAGCTAGACCTGTTCTTCCTCCAAAAGTTTTCTCCCTTGCTACCATATTGCCAGGTCTCTTCTCTTCATCCCTCCTACTACACAACTTTGACATTCCCTCTTTTTTTCCAAACCATTCAAGCTATGGTACCAAGTTTATATAGCACACTCAACAAAACAAAAACACAATAGCTACCTGAAAAGCAGCTGACCCTTTTCCCTCAAGCATGCTCTTTGGGAAAGTGGGGAGGTGTCTCCGTTATTATTAGGAAATAATAAATATTTCCTGAAGGCTTATTTAGAACAAAACACTGGGCTAAGTATCTCACAAAATGACTTACTTACCGTCATGTAACTCATTACTGGCAAATCTGGAATGGACCTTTAATTATAAGGGTCAAAGCACAACTTCTGAGCAACTCACTTTCATAATCTTCAGTTTCTTTGGCTTAACAACCCCGTGGGATACATGGAAAAGGCATAGTATTTCATCTTCTAAACATAGGGAAATTGAGGTACAGTGACACTGAGTGACTTTGCAACTCAGACAGTGGAAGGTTTTGATCTGGGATCTAGGATTGTTTATCTTTAGCAGGGTACGTGAAATTGTGGCCAAAATCTCATTGGGAAGCCACAGTGGAAATATGTAACCGATAAGGGACACTGTGTCAACCTGGATGTGATGTGACGCGATGTCGAGCCTAAAGGAGTGAAGCATTATGACCAATAGGGAGCACAGAGAAGGGAGAATGAGAGAGGACAGACTGTTAGTGCCTCTCCCACAGTGACAGGAAAGAGAAGGCAGCATTGGGCAAGGCAGGATCCTGTTTGGCAAGGGAGTCTGTTCCCGTGTGGGAAAGCGTGACTCATCAGGGTGCCACAGCTCAGTGACACAGTCGCTTAAGATCTTCCAAGTCCCCTTAGTCCAACTCTGTATTTACCAAACAGCTCTCAGATCTGCTTGTGGCTTCTGAAGTACGCCTTCCCACAGAGTAAAAAATGTGCTGACTGGGCTTTCTTCGGGCCTATTGTCAATTATGTTCTGCTGGATGAATGAATAATGCTGCATCCGGCCTCTCTTTCATGGGTTTGGTTTAGAGTGAGTTTATTCATTCAACATTAATTCAACAAATATTTACTGAGTGCCATCTATGTGCCAGGCATAGGTCCGAGCCCTTGTGGTGCAAGTCAGATTAAGATCCCTGTCCTCATGGAGTGCACACACTAAGGGGAGGTGACAATAACAACACAAATCAATAGATAATTTCCCACTGTGATATTTCACACCTAAGGTTACTGAATTCCTTTCTACAGGCTCAGCTGTATCCCAGGTTCTGTGAACCTCCCCCTCTCACCTTTACCAGGAAGACTTAAGCTTTTGCCCAATCTCAAAGGATTCAGCATCAAATTTCCCCTCTAGTCTGACCCAGACTCTGAGAGAATGTGTTTCAGTAACTACACTTAAGACCCACTGCCTCTCTTACCACCAAAGGTCTGGTCTCTGGACCTCAGCCTTGTTTCTGAGGCCAGGACTTGATAACCTCATCCATTTGTTCATTCAACTCAACTCTTACTGGGCACCACGCATTTTGTTAGGGGCTGGGAATTCAGAAATGAATAAGACACATTCCCTGCCCTCTACTCCAGTTCACAGTCCAAGGGAGGATGCACACATTAATGATTCCTCTGCTTCATCAATGTCTAGGCGAGAGGAAAGTGCAGGGTGCTGTGTGTACAGAAGAGGAATCCCTAAGTCATACTGGAGAGAGGAGTAATCAGAGGAAGTGCCCCTGCGGAGGCAATGTTTAAACTGAGGTGGTTGTTTTTTAAAGTAATAGCCGAAACCGGTTTGGCTCAGTGGATAGAGCATCAGCCTGCGGACTGGAAGGTCCCGGGTTCAATTCCGGTCAAGGGCATGTACCTGGGTTGCGGGCACATCCCCAGTGGGAGATGTGCAGGGGGCAGCTGATCGATGTTTCTCTCCCATCGATGTTTCTAACTATCTATCTCTCTCCCTTCCTCTCTGTAAAAAATCAATAAAACATATTTAAAAAAATAAAAAAAAATAAAATAAAGTAATAGCAAATGTTTAAACTTTAGAAAATACAGAGACAAAGGGCAATTAAAGCCACCCATAAAGGTACCATTGATAACAATTTGGTGGTGTGGACCTTCTAGTCCAGGGGTGGGCAAACTTTTTGACTCGAGGGCCACAATGGGTTCTTAAACTGGACCGGAGGGCCGGAACAAAAGCATGGATGGAGTGTTTGTGTGAACTAATATAAATTCAAAGTAAACATCATTACATAAAAGGGTACGGTCTTTTTTTTTTTTTTAGTTTTATTCATTTCAAACGGGCGGATCCGGCCCGTGGGCCGTAGTTTGCCCACGGCTGTTCTAGTCTCTGCTATTTGAGCTTAGATTTGAAGGGCAAAGATTTACTTTGACAGCAAAGATAGGGAGGAAAAAGTAATTGTCCTTAGGTTGCCTTTAAAAACCTAAGGATAGATAAAGGCACGAATATATATTTTTGTTGTTGTTGTTGTTCACTGAGATATCACTGGCACCTAGCCAGTACATGGCAGCATAGTTGCTCAACATGTATTTGCTTAAAATAAAATTTAAAAAACCCGGCTGGCATGGCTCAGTGGTTGAGCATCGACCTATGAACCAGGAGGTCATAGTTCAGTTCCCAGTCAGGGCACATGCCCAGGTTGTGGGCTTGATTCCCATTGTGGGTCATGCAGGAGGCAGCCATTCAATGATTCTCATCACTGATGTTTTTATCTCTTTCTCCATCTCTCTTCCTCTTTGAAATCAATAAAAATATATTTTTTAAAAGAAGGAACAAGATGTAATGGAAAGATGAGCTTCTGAATACTGAAACATAAGAATGCAATTCCTTCTTTGAGGTCCAGCATCTGCAAAACTGAAAAGAGAACATCCTGGAAGGGGGCCACACTAGACCAAGGTCTCCTGTCATTTATTAGCACCAATGTGAACTACAAAGACTGACATCTGTGCTCTTGTGGGAGAGAAGATGTCAGAGGGAAGAAGGAGACTTCTGGGTGGTCAGTTATGAAGGGCAGAGAAGGCTCCATCTGCTGCCTTCCCCCACCCCCTCCCAGGTCCTGCTGGTATTGTGTGAAGAAGTTGGCATGGAGACCTAAGACATTTCTGATAAAGTGTCTCATCTGGGAAGGTGTGGAAAGAAAGGAGATTTGACATCTCCACATCTTGCCTTTTCTCAGGTGACTGGTAGGAGTTTCTCCTTAAGAGGAAGAGAGGTTTTAGGAATCTTTACTCAGGGTCACCAGGAACATTGAAGGAGGCAACATACATGACCAACTTGAGTGAAAATAGGTAAGCAGCTGTAGACATTCTAGGCCTCTGGGCTGGAGCAGCACCCATCTACGGAAACCCCCACTAGCATACACAGCTATGCACAGACTTGAGAACAAATGCTTGCATGCGCTCACAGCCAGTGCACAGCCATGCCTGTCTCAAAGGCACTGTGGTGTAAATGAGGTCTCCTCTCTTACCGCCTGTTCCTCTCAGAGGCCCAACTTCTCACACTCCCCCGCCCCCAACTCTAAACTTGACATAGTTCATCTAGGAGGCTGGGGGAAGGGTGAGGTGGCAATGGGCTGTGTGGGAGAGAGCAAGGGTGTGAGTATGCCTGGGTCCAACCATGGATGTTCCATGCTAGGACCCTAGAGGAGCTGCCTGAGTCAAGCCAAGGAGCTGAGCCTGCATATGCCACTGCACAGGCTGTGCAAAAAATATACTGACAATGGTTTTTACTTGAGGAGGGGGACACTTTTCCTAATGTGCAGAAGCTAGTGGAAGCCTGGGCCTTGCGCTACATGCCTCCACTCCTCTTTTTTACATCTTAACAGGTTGTATAACTTCTGCTGTCTCTTGGGGTTCAAGAAGACAAATTCTGAAAGGCCAATTCTCATGTTTCCAAATCTCAACTAGCACATTAAAGGCTATGAAAAGCTTTGAAAACATAAAATACTAGTCAGGGATTGTAAACTCATGCATGCTGGAAGCAGAGAGGAGACAAGCAGTTAATCTATATGTGTAAAGTGAGCCTTTTATTTATTATATTTTTTTTGGTCATCTTTATTGAGGTGTATCTTATACACAATAAAATTTGCCAACTATAAGTATACAATTCAATGAGGTTTTTTAAAAAAAATATATTTTATTGATTTTTTACAGAGAGGAAAGAAGAAGGATATAGAGTTAGAAACATCGATCAGCTGCCTCCTGCACACTCCCTACTGGGTATGTGCCCGCAACCAAGGTACATGCCCTTGATCGGAATCGAACCTGGGACCCTTCAGTCCGCAGGCCGACGCTCTATCCACTGAGCCAAACCGGTTAGGGCCAATTGAATGAGTTTTGACAAATGCAGCCACTGCCACAATCATGATTCAGAGTGTTTCTATTACACCAAAAATTTCCCTCATGGCCCTTAGCATTCAATTTTTCCCCTCCAACTTCTGGCCCCTGGCAACTACTGATCTACTTTTTATCACTGTTGTCTTTTCCTTTTCCAGAATTTTATATAAATGGAACCATACATTACAGAGTCTTGTGTCTGGCTTCTCTCTCTTAGCATAATGCTTGTGAGATTCATCCATATTGTGCATGTAGTCTGTTCCCTTCGATTGCTGAGTAGTGCTCCGTTGCATGGGCATACCATAGATTGTTTATCCATTCAGTGAGGACAGTCCGAGAGGTGGGTAGACTGTCCAATTCTGTTTTTTTCTTTAGTATCTTTAGGTAGTTCCTTTTGTTTTAAACCCAGGTTTTGTGATTGTTTTCTGCAGGCAGGAGTTGTGCAGTATAGTCTTTAGCACACCCAGAAGCAGAGTTTCACTTTTGTATTTCTGAAAGTCTATTTCAACTTCATTTTTGAAAGATATTTTGTTTTTGGTTGGCAGTTTTTCTTTCAATGTTTTAAAGATGTTTCTCCACTATTTTCTGGTTTGCAATGTGTCCAAGATGTTTGCTAGCATCCTTATCTTTGTTCCTCTGCACATAATCTGTTTTTGTCCTTCTGGCTGCTTTTCACATTTTCTTATCATTAGTTTTCTTCAGCAATTTGATCATGAGGTGCCTTGGTGGAGTTTTCTTTATGCTTTTCTGCTTGGGGCTTCTTGAGCTTCTTTGACTTGTGAGTTTATAGTTTTTATCAAATTTTCAGCCATTGTTTTTTTTTTCAAATATTTTTTTCTGGCCTCTCCTTCACCCCACCCCCTTTCTGGGGCTCCAGGTACATGTATGTAAGGCTTAAGGTTGTATCAGCTAACTAATGTTCTGTTCATTTGTTGTTGTTTTATAATCTTCACCCAAAGATGTATTTTTTATTGATTTTTTTTAAGAAAGAGAAAGAGAAACATCGATGGAAGAGAGAAACATCATTTGGCTGCTTCCCACACACGCCCTGACTGGGGATCAAATCCACATCCTGGGTACGTGCCCTGACCAGGAATCAAACCTTTGGGTATATGGAATGATGCTCCAACCAACTGAGCCACACTGGCTAGGGCTATTGTAATTTCTAACACTGTAGTGTCTGTTTTTGAACTTTATATAAATAAAATCACGTAGTGTGTACTCTTTTATGTCTGGCTTCTTTCACTCAGCATTATGTTTGTCAGATTTATCCATTTTATTGTGAAGCAAGAATTCATTTCTTTTCATTGCTGTATCACATTCCATTTTATGAATATACCATATTATTCATCTATTTTGCTGTTGATAGCATTTGAGCTGTTTCCAGTTTGGGGCTATTATGAATAGTGTTGCTATGATCATGTTTGCTCAGTTTTTTGTGTGTTATCTGTTTGTATTTCTAGGAATAGAACTGCTGAATCATAGGCTAGGCTTCTCTTCTACTTTAATAGATGTCACCAAGCAGTTTTCCACAGTCGTTATTCCAATTTACATTCCCCTGGCATTGTAGAGTTTCAGTTGTTCCATATCCTCACCAACACTTGCTATTATGTCTTTTTCATTTTATCCATTTGATAAATTTCACTTAAATTGTCTTTCATCAAACACCACAGGCATAATAAAACTACCAGGCAGAAGGAGCTAACAGTGTGCTGGTTTGAGACTCTTGTATTAAGGTGTTTCTTCTCAATGGCTTTAAGCACTTCCAAAAGCATTCCGTTGTTACATACGTGTTCCTCAACATTGTTTGAGAGTTTGAAAGCTAACTGTGGGATGGTTTACCAGGTGAAGAGATGATGGGAAGAAAGGCAAACAAGGGTGTTCTTGGCAGAGAGTGCAATATATGGGAAGGAAGAAAGTCATAAAACGTCTTGGCTCAGGGCTGCCTGGTAGAGTTGTAATGGTTCTTGGAGGTGCAGTTCACTCTTTTGTCTATGGGAATGGCACCTCTAGGAACTGTGTAGTGCACTACCCATGAATCTGTACAGCAGTCATGCCCGTCATGGTCAGGGGTGATTAGAAATTTGGTGTGATTAGAGGGCAAAGTGAGGAGGGTAGAGGAATAGGAGAAGCCAGATCCAGAATTGCAGCAATATAACTGACTCAGCCTTTGTTAAAAGTCACTATAAAACTCCACCCCACCCCCACCCTACTAGATGAGGGATTGTACAAGCTTCCTCCTCTTGGATCCCTCAGCCCTCTGAACCAAGAGAGCTGCCACTGAACTGGGGCCGAGGTGAAACCCAAGTCAGGAAGGAGAAATGCTGAGCATGCTCCAGCTTGTCTTGCTACACAACTTTGGCCTCAACAAGTTGAGAAAGCAACACCCTGTCCTTCCTCTGTCTTGGGCTTCCTCTCTTGCCTGCGGCCTCAGCACACTCCTCTGCCTGGGAAAACTGGGTAAACCTGGATGGAAAGCCGTGCCCCATCTGTCTAAACCGAGCCACTAGGGGTGGTTCCTGAAGACACAAGAAAATGAAAGGAAAATCCCAGGGCCCCCACGTGTCTTTGCCATGGCCTGCCAGAGTGAAGGGTACCCCTCTGAAGGAAAGAGACTCTTTGGGCTGATGCTGTTTGTCTCTAAGCCCTTATTACATTTTGTATGTACTAGTATGTGTGTCTTGTATGCTTGTGTAGGGCATTAAATGGTTGAGGTGGGGCTCGCCGATTGGGCTATAAGGAATGATCCATTCTCTGAAAGGCCTCTTCTGGAACATGAGGTTCATGTTCAAGTTCTGCCTTCCTTCTAGTTACTTTGTTAAACACACACACACACACACACACACACACACACACACACACCACAAACAAAACAAAAAAACACACCCATATTCCTTAACGTAGAAATTGGGGCTGGTGGAAGAGTTCCAGGGAATGGCAGAGTGAGAATCTGTTGGCTCTGGTTACAAAGGCAGTAGCTCTGGGGAAATAAGTGGTAAGTTGGCACCCCCTCAAGGAAGAGACAAAAGCCAGGACAAGGAACCTGGGAAAGGTGCCCATAGTTTCACCAGAACTTTGGAACTAAGTATATATCATGAGACCAGATGTCAGCTGGAGATTTGTGGGCCCTGGGATCAAGCTGACTATGATATGAGTAGAATCCTTTCCAACCTAGCTAGTTAACTCTCGAATCAATCAAAAGGAATATCTTGCACGCTTAAAATGTGTTCACTGTACTTGTGCCTTATACAGAGTAGAGGACTGTCAGATACACTGTAATATTCCTAAACAGTAAATAAACAAGATAATGAAAGGCCATATCTAAGTAATTTCTAAGTGATGCAGGAGAATTAAATGCTGAGGGGACTCACAGGTACCCAAGAGGCTCTAGGTGCTGGGAAAAGTCCAGTTCTCACTGGACTGGGGAATAGAGTCAAAGGGCATTCTGGATAGGTGATCAGTGTGATAAAAGGGTAAATAATCGTCTTCAAAATCACTCCCATTTCTATTGAATTTTAAAGTTTTCAAAAAACCTTCATAGCCCTAATTTTCCCCCCCTCTCCGCCCCCCCCCCCCAACATCTTTAAGCATTTTGCAGAACAGATTCCCACTCACAAAGGAAGTGAGAACTGGAGAGTATCCGTTGATTTTGTCTGCTCAGCAGCCCTCTCTCCCACCTTCAGCACCTGGCACCCTGAATTTTCTTGGGAAGGCATCTCTCTCCACTTTCAGACCAACCACGGGTTCTGACTCCACCCTTGAGTCCAAGGTGAGCCTACCAGGCCTAGCCCACCACTGACCACAGTAGTTTAGGGATGGACATGTGATCCAAGCTGGTGAATGAGACATCCAGACCTTTCCTGGAACAATTGGGGAAGAGGATAAAGCCAGCACAGAGGAAAGCGGAGCCAAGAGACTTTGTTTGGGTCTTCAAATCCAGCTGTGCCTGAAACTACAAGATACGCTCCAGTTCTAGTCTTGTTTCATCCATCTATGGTTCACTCATTCATTTATTCAAAGAATATTTGTTAAGTGCCAAGTACTTGCCTGGTACTGGGGATATAATATTGAGCAAGATCGATTAGGCAGAGGTTTTCTATGGAGAGAGTGTGTACTTTTTCCTCCCAGGATGTTACATACTCATGCATGTGTACACATACACACACCAGACACATGCATGTATACAGTCACATGCATACAGGCACACACGCACATGCATATACTACTATGCACACATGCACACACACACACACACACACACACAGGCTCACCAACCCTTTCTGTTTTTTTTTTTTTTTTTTTAAATATATTTTATTGATTTTTTACAGAGAGGAAGGGAGAGAGATAGAGAGTTAGAAACATCGATGAGAGAGAAACATCGATCAGCTGCCTCCTGCACACCTCCAACTGGGGATGTGTCCGCAACCCAGGTACATGCCCTTAACCGGAATCGAACCCGGGACCTTTCAGTCCGCAGGCCGACGCTCTATCCACTGAGCCAAACCGGTTTCGGCAACCCTTTCTGTTTACATCCTCTCCAAAGCCTCTGACTTGGGACCCAGCTGCCAGGCATGCGATCTATGTGGGACACAGACTATGGGAAGGAAGTTAGGCCAGTAGGCTAAGGAAGAGAGTCAGACAGCCCACAGGGAGCTGGCCACTCTGAATGGCAGTACCCACTGGAGAAGGGCACACGCTGGAATCCCAGTTCTGGGCCACTTCAGGCAGTGCCTAAGGCATGGTCCTTCCCAGGAGGCCAAAGAGCAGCAGTTCTCAACCTGTGGGTCGCGACCCCTTTGGGGGTCGAACGACCCTTTCACAGGGGTCGCCTAAGACCGTCGGAAAACACATATTGAATATATAATTACATATTGTTTTTGTGATTAATCACTATGCTTTAATTATGTTCAATTTGTAACAATGAAAATACATCCTGCATATCAGATATTTACATTACGATTCATAACAGTAGCAACATTACAGTTATGAAGTAGCAACGAAAATAATTTTATGGTTGGGGGTCACCACAACATGAGGAACTGTATTAAAGGGTCGCGGCATTAGGAAGGTTGAGAACCACTGCCAAAGAGGGACCTGGGGACCTGGTTCCAGCCTTTTGGGAGGCAAGCGGTCCAGGGCTATGCCTGCTACAGCGCACTCCTTTCCTGAATCCTGGTCTTGCTCCTGGAGCAGGAAGCCCCTAAAACTGTCCCCCTAGAGAGGGGAGTCCCTGAGCAGGACCCTGACATCTTATAAATGCAAGGAGCCTTTAAAAAAAACCACCTTGGAAATCTGAACAAAACGAGAACCACAACTTGTTCTCATCGGAAACTGAGATTAAATAAATAAATAAATAAATAAATAAATAAATAAATTCAAGGAGCCAGCCAGTTAGGGCTCCAGCTAGCTGGGCACTCAAGAGTTCTCATGATGGAAGGTCCCCAAATTTTTTTTCTTTCTCTTCCTAGGGAATTATATAAAGTAAATGAAGAATAAAAAGGAGAAAGAAGAGGGGAGAAGGAGAAGGAAAAGAAGTGGAGAAGGAAAGTATTTTTAAAACCATATAGCCCTGATCATAGCATTTCTCTGCCTAAAACCTTTAATAACTTCCCATTGCTCATGAGATAACCACACCCCCTTTTCACTCTGCTCCCCCTTCCTGCCGCACCCCTTCCAGTCACATGGGGTTCTAGGGCCTGCTAGGATGTGTTCATACAGGTTTTATGGGAAATTGCCTCATGGGGTTACAGCAACTGAAACAGAGAGAACACCATAATGGGCCCATCATGAGCATAGAGAGCTGCATAGGGTAGTTTTAGTCCTAAGTCTGTGACTATAGGGCCATGGGAAAATCAAGTTCTCTAAGCCTCCTTTTCTTCATCTGATCAGTGGTCAAGGGAAATAATCCCCACCCTGCCTGCCTCGCTGGGTCGCTGTGAGGCTCAGGTGAGATAAAGAACCTAGAGAAACCCTTTGTGAAGGATCAAGCACTGAACAAATACGGGATTGTTTCTATTACCCAGCAAATCATACTAGAAGTGTCCGAGGCCCACCCCGTTCATCTCTCAGCACTCTCCTTTCTCATAACCCTTCATGTTGGTATAGCACCTTAAGCTTTTCAAAGTATTTTTACATATAATGTGCCATTTCTTCTGACACCATCTCTGTGCAGTGCCTGGGCACGGCTGCCCCTTGCTGGGCATATAAGGGCACAGGCTCAGGAGCTGAAGTCACCAGGAGGCCCAGTGTCACGGGGTGTGCTGTGGCAGAGCCAGGCCTGAGCTCAGGTTTCCTGACTGCAGCTCGGGCCTGCACCCAGCGCCTGGAGCCACTCTGCTCCCAGTACGTACCAGCTGTTGTTCTGTTTAGATTCTACACCTTCAGAGGGTACAGACAGCATCTTCTTAGGGGATTAACTTCCCCATCAGTGAGCATGACCTTGGGTGGAGCTATTTCAGAGGATACTGAAGCCTTTGCCAGTGAGACAGGCTTGGTTTTTGAAAGTCTACTTGCCAGAGCCGTGGGAATTTACCCAGGCCCCTTTGTCACTGCTCCGTGACGGTAGTCAACCAATAGGCCAGAGGTGCGAATTTGGGATCATTTTGGAATCCTTTCTCCAGGTGGGATTCTAACCACAAAATGTGCTAATGCCTAAGCACCCCACAAACCTCATCTGCTGGCTCACTCTCACATGGAGTGTTATCCATGTCCAGCCCCTGAGTCAGGGCAAGGCAGAGGAATTCATGCATGCCCCTGACCTGCAGCTGCTCACAGCTGGAGAAACAGCACCGCGGGGGAAGATAACAGCAAAGAGGACAGAGTGAGCGCCTTCTCGGGGGCACACAATAACCCGGGGATGAAAGAGGTTGTGAGCTCAGAAAGGCAGAGATCTCTGGGGACTGGGAGGCTCCGAGGAAGCTTCCTGGCTGAGGACACCGAGTCCCCCTCCCCAAGTCGGTCTCTGTGTCAGACTGAAGCATTCTTGCTGTTGGTGAATCACACCAGGAAACCGCCCCTGCAGCATTCCAGGATGCAGAAGCCAGGACCTTGGTCTGATTGCTGATTGGTGGTGGTGAGTCAGCGTAAGGGCACCAGACGGGCAGTCTGGAGATGCAGGGGACTTCAGGGATCCTGGCAATGTCCTTTTTTTGGCCTGGGTGGCTGGTACAGGGATGTTGTTTTATAATAATTATTTAAGTGTTAATGCAACTGTAATACGTGGCATTGACAATATTCAACCATTTTTAACCTACAAAATGGCGATTTCATATGGTTCAACCTAATATTTCACAATGAAATTTCACAATTTACACTGTTAAGCAACATTCAAAATAATGATTGTGAAGGCTATTAATAACTTCATTCACTCATTTATTCATTAAACAAATGCTTCCTGGGGTTTTTGATGAACTGGTCATATTTCCAGACATTGGGATACAGAATAAAATTCTGTCATGGTGCTTGTTTTCTAATGGAAAAATAATCCATAAACAAACATAGAAACATCTAGAATGTTATATTGTGGCAAGAGCTATGAATAAACAAAGGATAGTAAGAGTAGGAGAGTGATGAAGAGATACTTGAAGAGGCTTCTCTGAGGAGATGACGTTTGAAAGCACAGCTGAATGAGAGAGAGAACCATGAGCAGCCGTGGGAGAAGCCTCTGGCAGAGGAAAGAGCAGCACTCAGCCCTGCAACTGGAATGTGCCTGGCAGGCCCGGAGAACAAGGAGGCCAGTGTTACTGGATCAGAGGGAGGGGAGGGGAGAGTATGAAGACATGAAATGGGAGAAGTAACCAGGGACCTGATCGATCGCGGAAGGCCTGAGCGCCCTGGTGAGGGACTTCGGATTTTATTCTGAGAGTGATGAGAGGGCATTGGAAGTTTAGAGCAGGAAGTGGTGTGATTTGATTTATAGTTTAGAAGGAAGACTCTGGCTGTTCTGTGGAGGAGGGAGAGTAGAGTGGTGGAAGCAGGGTTTCCTGTTAAAATGTTACCATGGTGTCCAGGCAAGAGGTGAAGGTGGCATGGGCTAGGGTGGCAGTGGTGGTGGCACACAGGGTTTTGGAGTCAGGATTGGTAGATTTTTGTAGGCAGGACCCAGATGGGATTTGTAGATGGACTGCATGTAGAGTAGGAAAAGTGGGTGATAAGGTGTATAATATTTTAAAAACTTAGCCCTGGCCGGGTGGCTCGGTTGGTTAGAGTTCCATTTGGGTTCCATTTTGCTCAGGGCACATACTTAAGTGCGGGTTCGATCCCTGTCAGGGCACTTACAGGAGGCAACCAATCAATGTTTCTCACATCAATGTTTCTCTCTCTCTCTCTCTCTCTCAAATCAATAAAAAACAATCATATCTTGGGGTGAAGATTGAAGATTGAAAAAAAAAAAGAAAAGAAACCCAATATAGTGAAAGCTCTTCAAACATGTTCTTCAATCACTTTTTTAAAAATATAAATTTTTATAGACTTTTATAGAAAGAGGAAGGGAGAGGGAGAAAGAGAGAAATAGCGATGTGAGAATGAAACATTAATTGGCTGCCTCATGCATACCCCTTACCAAGGAACGACCCCCGCACAACCTGGGCATGTGCCCTTACTGGAATCAAACCAGCAATCCTTTGGCCAGGATGATCTTTAATTACTTTTGTAGTGAGAAACTTAAGTATAGCAAAGTAGAAGAAATTCAGTTGGGGAGACAGAATATTTTCATAGTGATATGATCACATCATAAAACAAAAAAGCAGATGTTCATTGTTAAAGGCGGTAAAGAAGGGAAGAGACCCCTGAGGCTGGAAGAGGCAGGAAAGTGTTGAAAGAAGGTAGAGTTAGTCCAGCGAGGGGACGGATTGGGAGCTAAACCTCAGGGCCCAGTGGTGGAAAGAACACAGGCTTTGGAGTTGGAGAAATTAGGCTCAAGCCTCAGTACTGCTCAAGTCTTAGTACTGCCACTTACCACCTGGGTTAATGTGAAGGTTAAATAAAACATCTGTACCCACCTATTAGGTGCTTAACAAAGCTACCAAGAACAGTGCATTGTTAAAAATACGTTTTTATTGATTTTTAGAGAGAGGGGAAGGGAGAAATAGAAACATTAATGCAAGAGGAATATCAATTGGTTGCCTCCTGCATGCCCCCTACTGGGGATGGAACCCACAACCTGGGCATGTGCCCTGACCAGGAATCGAACCAGTAACCTCTTGGTGCATGGGTTGACAATCCACTGAGCCACACCCACACTGGCTGGGCAAACAGTGCCTTTTTAATATTTAGATTTTTCTATTCTTTTAGGGAAGGGGATGGGGAGTTGACTCAAATCCCATTCTACAGAAATTACAGCAGAGAAAGAAGGAAAAGAGGAGCTATTAGTAATCTAGATTTGAACACAACTGGGTGTCTCTTGAATTAGATAATGTCGCAGTGATTGAGAAGCCGGAAGCTTGGAGCTCATCCAGTGATTCTGTCACATACTCATGTCTCCATCTGCTGGCAGAACTTGGTTTTACAAGGCAAACTCAAATCCTGAATTACGTGCATATGGAAATTTGCAGGCCCCAGGATTACTAAAGAGCTAACTCTGTCTTCTTGGTATAATTTCACTCTGTTACTGGGATCACACTGGAAGAAGAGGCTGGTGTGGAAATCCCCTGGGAGAAAATGACGGTCATTGTCAAAGGAGAAACAGGAAGGAAGCTTTTGCCTCCTACCAAGCCAAAGACGGGTCTGGACTCCAAAGAAACTGTCATTCAAGCCAGGACTGAGAAGCACCTGTTCTGCCCTCTCCATGGTAAGCTCCCCCCTTGACATAGGAAAAGACCCCAGGTTGCAGATTTGGAGTCTGAAGATTGACTTTGCCACTTGGTGGCTGGCTTTTCTTTCTTGGTCATTTAATTGGTCTGAAGCTTGGAATCCTCTTTACAAGAGAGTATTAATATTTTCCCCTTTCCTGGGGTTGATGTGAGGATTAAGTGAGTAATATATGTGATAATACTCTATTAACTGTAACGTATTCTACAAATCTAAGAATTTATTACTGTTCTTCATTTTGTCTTCCCATTTTCTTGCCCTGAAGGTCTTGGAACATTCATTCACTTGGTTAGCCATCGATATTGATTACCTAAAGTGTATTTGGTACTGTGCTAGATATGGGTAAATGAGGCACAATGACAAAAACCACAGCTCCTGTCTTCAGGAGATATACATTATGGTAAGGGAGACATATGCAGTTAATCATAGTATAAGTCAGACTATGATGGGTACTATAAAGCTAGTTCAATAATGAGCAATAGGATCATGAAAAAAGTAAAGATTAGTTAGAAGGTAGACTCAGGGAAGTCAAAGAAAGATCCCCAGAAGAGGTGATATTCATAAGGGGCTTTTATTTATCTCACTTATTTATAAAAATAGTTACTGAGCACATATTATATGCCAGGAACTAGACTAGTCATTGTAGATACAAAACTGAATGAAGCAGATATATTATGTCTTCAAAGAACAACAGAGGAGGTGGGTGAATAACCATTTAATTATAATTATGCTAACTTCAGGGAACAATGAGAATATATTGCAAAGGGACATAAACTAGGTGGGAAAGTCAAGAAAGGTGCCCTTAGGAAGTGACATTCAAGCTGAGAGCTGAAGGATGAAGAGCAGGTTACCTAGGCAAAGATGATGAGGATAAATGTTCTATGCAATAGGAACAGAATGTGTAAGGGCCCTGTGGTGGGAAGTTGGAAAGGAGCTGAAGAAAACCATTGTTATAACAGCCCAGAGAGCAAGATGGAAAGTGGCATGAGATGTGACAGGAGATATGGGCAGGTACCAGGTTATGTAGGGCCTTGGAGGCTGCATTAATGATTTGGATTTTACCTTAGGAGCCATGAGAAGCCTTGAAAGGTTTTAAGCATTGGTGATATGATTAGTCAGGTGTTATTGAAAGACTAGAGGCCCATTGCATGAAGAGATTCGTGCAATAGGCCTTCCTTTCCCTGGCTGCCAGCACCGGTTTTCCTCCGGCACCCAGGACCCAGGCCTTTGCTCTGGCCGCAGCAGAGAAGCCAAGCTTGGATGCTTCTCTGCTCTGGCCGCAGTGGAGAAGGCAAGCCTCTTCAGTCTTCAGTCGTCTTCAGTCTTTTTTTTTTTTTTTTTTTAAACATATTCTATTGATTTTTTACAGAGAGGCAGGGAGAGAGATAGAGAGTTAGAAACATCGATCAGCTGCCTCCTGCACATCTCCCACTGGGGATGCGCCCACAACCCAGGCACATGCCCTTGACCGGAATCGAACCCGGGAGTCCGCAGGCCGACGCTCTATCCACTGAGCCAAACCGGTTTCGGCAGTCGTCTTCAGTCTTCAGTCGTCTCCAGTCTTCTTCAGTCTTTGCTCTGCGCCTGCATATGCAAATTAACCGCCATCTTTGTTGGGTTAATTTGCATACTCATCCTGATTGGCTGGTGGGCATAGCGGAGTGACACCAATTTGCATGTTTCTCTTTTATTAGTGTAAATTACCTTATAGAGAATGGATGGGTAGAGACAAGAGCACACCTAGGAAGACCAGATTGGAGGTATTTTGGGAGGTCAGGCCAGAGAAGATAACGGCTTGGAGAAAAAGTAGATAGATCTGAGAAATATTTAGGAAGTTGAGTTGATAGGATTTGGTGTTTGAATGGATATATTGAGGGTGAGGCAAGAGTTGTTTACAAAGCTAAGGACCATTCCTAGAGGACCAGGTTTGGATGGGAGGATGATGAATTCAGTTGGACAAATAGAATTTCATATGTATGGGAGCTATCCAAGTAGCTATGTCCATTAGAGAACTGGACATATAACTTGGAACTCAGAGGAGAAGTCTGGACTGGAGATACAAATTTAGGAATCACTTAAACAATAACTGAACCCATAGGCTGTAGTGATCATCAGAGAGGGACATTGGAAGAAAAAGGGGGCTTAGGATTTAGCCTTAGTGAACTTCAACATTTAATGTTGGGGTTCAGTGAGATCAACCAGTTAAGAAGACTGCGAGTTCTGGGAGCTGTAGGAAGAATACCAGAAAAGTGCAGAATCATGGAAACCATGGGCAGTGAGAGTTTGATAAAGAATGAAGTGGATTATGTCAAATGCTCCTATTGAAAGGGGCCCACTAGAATTGGCCATGGAGTTAACTGATGTCCTTCATAAGAGAAATCTCTATTGAGCTGTAGAAGTGGAAGCCATGTAAGTCTAAGTTATAGAATTATAGAAGGTGAAGCTCTGTAGACAGGGACAAGTTAGAAGGACATTTCTGGCTGAGGAACAGCATGAGCAAAGATATGGAAACATGGAAACTACGTGTTTGGGAGGACCTTTAGTGAACCAGAAAGGCTGGAGACTTGAGTGTGTAAGAGGGTGCAGGAAAGAAGGATGGCTGAAGACAGTGCTGAAAAGGGAGACAAAGAATGTGAACAACCTGAATGCAAAGGATAAAAGGAAGGAAAACTACAATTTCTTGAATGTCTTCTATGCCCTGGGAGTTTTCACATACATTATCTCATTTAATCCTCATGTAAACCCTGTGAGTCAGGCAAGCATTCTTATCCGCACTTTTCCCGCTGAGAAAATAGCTGCTCAGAAGTTTAATATTTTACTCAGGGTCATACATTATGTAAGCAATGGGAATCCAGTATCCCTCCCATATGGGAGGATTTGGACAAGTGCCCTGACAGGTAATGACATCAGGTGGGGAGAACGGGGAAAGGATCTGTTTTATCCAGCACTGTAGAGTCAGGTGGGTTCGCCAAAGTAGAGAAAGGGTAGTCCAAAAACCAAAGCCAAGTGCAACAAGAAAATCGTTCAACAGCCAAATCGTCCATCCAGAAGTCAGGTTGCCAGAGCCAAGAGAGGTTAGTGTACAAAGCCAAAACCCTACCCAAGAATTGATCCAAAAGCCAAGTTAATCACAAGCAGTTAAGCTTGATCAAAGAAAGAGAGGGCTGAGGAAGGCCAAGAAGTTACAGACATGGACCAGTCACCAGCTAAGCCTTAAGCTTCCAGTTGAGCTGGCATTCAGGTCCTAGGGACTTGAAGATGGGGAAGAAGTAAGGAGATAGGTTCTGTAGAGTTGAAGAACACACTATTAGGCTCTCTAGAGAATAACATGATTGAAAATGTTGTGTGGACAGATTCTTCTGGTGCCTCTATGAATGGCCTGAAAGTTTCAGATAACAGCATCTCCTCTATCTGGATCTCATATGGAGGATAAGGACAACTGGGGCCCAGTCCACAGATTCAGCTCCACTCTGCAGAGTGGAACATGGATAGGATACTGGCTTCATCCTTGGATTTGAAGAATTATAAGTGATTTGTATCCTAGAGGAAAAAAATATGAAGACACCAAAGAGGAACAGCAAGCATAGGCCTGGGCTATCCAGGATGCTCAAGGAAGCAGGAGCTATCAGACAATCCAAGGTCATGTACGTTATTAAGGGCTTGCTTAAAACAAGTCTTTTCATTGGTGCAATACTTTATGATTCATTCTTTGAGTCTCACAACCATCCCAGAAGGAGATACTATTTCTTGCCCCCTTTCCAATTTTTCTTAAACAGATGAGGAAACTAAAGCTGGGGCAAGGTAAGTGACTGCCCAGAGTCACACAGTTGGATGAAGAGCAAAACTGGAACTGGAATGTGAGTTTTTTGTTTTATGCAAATTATGTGTCTCTTTCTGCTATGGGAAAGACATTGGTCAGGGAAGACTTCACAGAGGAGGTGCCTGAACACACCCAAGTGTCAGGGCGCCAAGTACACAAGGGGGACAGGGTCCTCTGGGCAAAGGCACAAAGATGCAACACAGCACAGCCAGTTAAGGAAACAAAACATGGTTTCTAGAATGTGAACTCCTTGAGGACAAGAAGGTCCAGCTCCTTGAATGGGGCCTGGGTTTTAGCAAGCGGAGGTTTAAGGAAGGAATTGTCCTGGAACACAGACTCCTCCATTAGGAGAATTAGCTGGTGGGGGAGGATAGGAAGTTAGGCAAGAGTCAGAAGATGGAGAGCCTTTTATACGATACCCAGGGGCCCAGTGCACAAATTCGTGCACCTTGAAAAGGAACTGTGGGCCGCAAGGCTGCGGTGGGCACAAGGGCGGGTCTTTTTTTTTTTTTTTTAATATATTTTATTGAATTTTTACAGAGAGGAAAGGAGAGGGATAGAGAATTAGAAACATCGATGAGAGAGAAACATCGATCAGCTGCCTCCTGCACACTCCCTACTGGGGAATGTGCCCGCAACCAAGGTACATGCCCTTGACCGGAATCGAACCTGGGACCCTTGAGTCCGCAGGCCTCAAACCGGCTAGGGCACAAGGGCGGGTCTTGGCCCATCCTCCGTGCCCCCGCCTGGCCCCTCCCGCCTTGGTCCCCTGTCTGCTGGCAGCCCTGCTCCCGCCACCGCTGCTCGCACCCACTGACAGCAAAGAGTGCTTGGGGCCAGCACCAGCAGCGGGTGCTAGTGGTGGCTGCTGTCCCAATCACCCCTCAGGAGCAGGGGGAGGTGGAGAAGTCCTCAGGGGCGATCGGGGCCAGCAGCCACTGCTCGCACCTGCTGATGGCACCGAGCAATTGGGGCTGGCACCGGGCACTGGCAGCGGGTGTGAGCAGGGCCAGCACCGGCAGTAGGTGTGAGCGCCAGGCGGGACCGCAGCACGGGGAAGCAAAGAATTTTCAGTAACCACCAGAGGCTCGCCCCGAAGACAGTGACTGGCGCCCCACCTTGGTCAGGCACCCCGGCTCACCTGTTCCACCATCCCACCGCAGCCGACGCCCGCAATGTTCTGCCCCCTGGTGGTCAGCGCACGTCATAGCGACCAGTTGTTCGGTCTATTTGCATATTGCCTTTTATTATATAGGATAGAAGGCTGGTGGAGGAGGAGGGGTGCATGTGGGGAGAGGAGGTGAGGAGAAAATCAGCTGGAAGGAGGCTCCAGGAGAGAGAAGAAGACAGAAGTAAACCAGGGTAGGGCGAGGAAAAGATTAGGAATTACGGTACCTGGAGACCCTGAAGGGGAGGGGTGACATGTACCTGTCTGCAGACAGAAAGGCAGGCGCATTGGAGAGACCAGGATGGTGGCTGTGGAGGGAACACATGTGGGTAGTGGGTCACCCCCCTCCCCCCACCAGGTAGGCTGAAACCTCGGCAGTCACGCTGGGAGTTTCATGCCAGAGAGGGAGGGGCTTCCCCTGATGTGAGAAGGCAGCAGCAACCTGCCAGATCCGGGTTAACAAAGGCGGGACTACAACTCCCAGCATGCTCGGCTCCGTGGGGTGACGGCGGGCGGTGGCTGCGCTGCCACTCGCCTGGTGGGCGCAGGACCGGAGTCGGCACCAGAGTCTGTCATTCCGGAGGGGTCTAAGGGCGCTGATCGGCGATGCACCCCGGTCCCGGGCGCACTGGCTGCGGCGGACTGGCGCCTCCCGTCCCGCGGCCCCGCCCCGCGCCCCACCCCAGCCTGGAGGCTTAGCTGGGGCCACAGCGCAGCGGCAACATCAGTCTCGCCGCCGCTGCTCCGCCCCATCGCCTTCTGTTTTTCTCTCATTCTCCGGTGGCGGCGGGGAAGGGCAGAGGCGGCAGCGGCAGCAGCAGCGCTGGCTGCAATGAATGACCCCCCAGCTGGGGAGGAGGACTCCAGGTGAGCCTCTGCCCTCAGCAGGGCCGAGACCCCCGGCCGCCCAGGACCCGCAGCCCCCGCCATGGATCCCTAGAGGAGGAGGCTGAGAAGACAGCTCTGCCGCCCACCCCCATCCCATTTTCCTCTTCCTTTATCTCATTGTTGCCGTAGCTGTTTACGCCTGGGCTCTTCTGCCCCAGCATGGGGCAGGCTCCGGGCACTGCCATCCAGCCGGCGCGGCTCCCGCGGCTGCCCGGAGATTCTGCCTAATTCTCCCTGTCCAGCCGGTGCAGCGAGGACCAGAGAGCGGAGGAGGCCCGGACTGCAGCGGCGGCGGGGCCACCTCCCAGCATCCCCACCCTAGGAGGCTGCGTGCGGATTGAAGAGCGGCGCCTCGGGGCTGGGCCGGCCCCGCTGATACCTACCTAGGGAGGACGCAGGACTGCCCAGCCTACGGACGGGTCCCTGGGGCAGGAAGGACAGGAGCAAGATGGCCAATAAAACCAAGGGCAGTGAGGCCCTGAAGGTGGTGGCCAGGTGCCGCCCCCTCAGCCGGAAGGAGGAGGCTGCTGGTCATGAGCAAATCCTGACCATGGACGTGAAACTGGGCCAGGTGACCCTGCGGAACCCCCGTGCTGCCCTGGGGGAGCTGCCCAAGACCTTCACCTTTGATGCCGTGTATGATGCCAGCTCCAAGCAGGCAGACTTGTATGATGAAACTGTGAGGCCCCTGGTAGACTCAGTGCTTCAGGGTTTCAATGGCACGGTGTTTGCCTATGGCCAGACGGGCACTGGCAAGACCTACACCATGCAAGGGACCTGGGTGGAGCCCGAGCTGCGTGGGGTCATCCCTAATGCCTTCGAGCACATCTTCACCCACATCTCTCGCTCCCAGAACCAGCAGTACCTGGTCCGGGCCTCCTACCTGGAGATCTACCAGGAGGAGATCCGAGACCTGCTCTCCAAGGAGCCTGGCAAGAGGCTGGAGCTGAAGGAAAATCCAGAGACAGGTGTCTACATCAAGGACCTCTCCTCCTTTGTCACCAAGAATGTCAAAGAGATCGAGCATGTGATGAACCTGGGGAACCAGACCCGGGCAGTGGGCAGCACACACATGAATGAGGTCAGCTCCCGCTCCCACGCCATCTTCGTCATCACCGTGGAGTGCAGTGAGCGTGGATCAGATGGCCAGGACCACATCCGTGTGGGCAAGCTCAACCTGGTGGACCTGGCTGGCAGTGAGAGGCAGAATAAGGCGGGCCCCAACACAGCTGGAGGGGCTGCCACACAGTCCACAGGTAGTGGCAGCAGTGGAGGGGGCGGTGGGAGTGGGGAGAGGCCTAAGGAAGCCTCTAAAATCAACCTCTCGCTGTCTGCCCTGGGCAACGTGATCGCTGCTCTGGCGGGCAACAGGAGCACCCATATCCCCTACCGGGACTCCAAACTGACCCGGCTGCTCCAGGACTCTCTTGGGGGGAATGCCAAGACCATTATGGTGGCCACGCTGGGGCCAGCTTCTCACAGCTACGATGAGAGCCTCTCTACCCTGCGCTTTGCCAACCGGGCCAAAAACATCAAGAACAGGCCCCGGGTGAACGAGGACCCTAAGGACACGCTGCTGAGGGAATTCCAGGAGGAGATCGCCCGCCTGAAGGCCCAGCTAGAGAAGAAAGGGATGCTGGGGAAGCGGCTCCGGAGGAAGAGCAGTCGTAGAAAGAAGGCCGTGTCGGCCCCGGCCGGCTACCCTGAGGGGCCAGTGATCGAGGCCTGGGTGGCCGAAGAGGAGGATGACAACAACAACAACCATCGCCCGCCCCAGCCCATCCTGGACTCAGCCTTGGACAAGAACATGGAGAATTACCTGCAGGAGCAGAAGGAACGGCTGGAGGAAGAGAAGGCAGCCATCCAGGATGACCGAAGCCTGGTCAGCGAGGAGAAGCAGAAGCTGCTGGAGGAGAAGGAGAAGATGCTGGAAGAACTGCGGCGCGAGCAGCAGGCCACAGAGCTGCTCGCAGCCAAGTACAAGGTAAGGTCCCCAAGGAAGCAGGGACACCCAGAGGTCCCCAGAGGGATCTGGGCTGACAGGCTTCCCTATGTGGGTCTGTGAGCTGGCTGAAGCAAGGGGTCCCTTCCCAGCACCATACACTGCCCTCCTGCCAAATGCTCCCCTGGAAAAGCCAGGCAAATTCCAGGCTAGCCTCCCTGGAGTACCTAGGACACACACACACACACACACACACACACACACACACACACACACACGACAAAGCAGGCAGCCAGTCTCTTAGGCCAATGGACTTGGGCTGGTCTGACCTGCTGCCTGTCAGTCTCTGCTGGTGGCCCCTAGTATCAGTCAGGTCCATGGGGTGGCCAGGCAGGCCCTCAGCCTCGTTTGGTTGTGGGTTTTCACTCGTGCATAGCCTCCTCACCTGTGACCTCCTCTCTCTGCTGCACCTTCAAGCCTCACACCATTTTAATAATATCTGACATTTGGATAGCACTTCACAGTTTACAAAGTATCCCACATATGTGATCTCGTTTGATCCTTACAGTAGCCATCTGGGGAACTGGTTCTTAAATCCCCATTTTACAGGCGAGGAACTGAGGCTCAGAGAAGGGACATGACCAAGGTACCATCCTGCGAAGTGGCAGAGCTGAGCGGGAACCCTTGGGCCTCATGCTCTTCAGTTCTTGGATGGCAAGGTGGGACTGGGAATGGTTCTGCTCCCTGTGAATGAGGTCCATTGGGCCCATGCGGAGCAGGCCCATTACATGGTATCATTAAGAAGGAGTTTGGGGGATCACGGCAGAGGGTGGAAAGAGTACTTACTGGGCTCTACACTGGAGACCTGGAGTCTAGTCTCAGTGAGAGACCTTGTGTAAGTGGCTTCCTCTTTTCCTAAAGCCTCAGTTTTTCTTTTTGTAAAATGGAAGATTGGCCTGGATGATTTCTGAGGCTCTTCCAATCTGCTAATTCTTTGACCTGTATTAATAAACTGAGGCAGAATAAGGCCTCATCCCAGTAAGAGCCAGTTCCCCATTGCCCTGGGAGATATCAGGCCTCAGTGTCCTTCCTGAGCTGTTTTTTCCCCCTGGGAGCCCCCAGGCCTTAGGGGCTAGGCTTAGCTACCGAGGCCCCCGCCTGGCCAGCCACAGACCTGCTAAATTTTAGTGCTGCAGATGCCATAACTCAATGTTCCTGGCATTTTTAGGTCCCTGGGGCCATCAACACTGGGGGTTGGAAGAAGGTCACAGGGACCCATAGCTGGTCACTTCCTGGGGACAGCAGAACATTACTATTTCTTATTCCTTGTTCTCAGGAGTGTGGGCTGGGAGCAGGGAAGTCCAGCCTGGAAAGGGAGGGCTGGAGCCTCTGGGGTGGTGACAGATGAGTGGGATGCCATTGTCCGTGTTGTGGGGATGTGCTGCTGCACCAGGCGCCCTAGCCTGGCACATTTAGTATTTAATTCGCCTCTATGAGCTCAGCAAGGGTCATGCCGAGCTGCTTCCTCAGGGGCCTGGCACATTTGGGGTCATCCTGGGAGAAGCAGGATGTGAAAGGCAGGATGTGTTAGTCAGCTCTCCCTAGGAGGAAGGGAATCGGGGCAGTCTTGTGCTTTCCACTGGGAAATCTTCCATGGGCAATCAGTCATTGGCTTCACTACCAAGAGCACCTATGCCCACCTGCCATGCCCCTCGCTCCCCTTCCCATCCCTACCCCCCTCCATCCTTAAGGCTGAGAAGCCACTGAGGCCAAGAGAGTACGGAAGCCTACTTCAGCCCTGAGGACATGGGTAGAGGGATGGAGCAAAGCCTCCAGCGGGACCTCCCACTGTGGGGGACTGACTGGCTCCCTCAATAAGATGCTTGGATCTAAGGCAGTGTGGGGGCACAGATAATAGGACAGTCAGGAGATCAGGGTGGCTGATGCCAGAATTTTTGCACCAGAGGCATAGCCCTCAGAACCCTGTGTTAGAGCTGGCACCGCCTTGGAAAACTGAGGCCAGGACATGCCCAGGACCCCACAGGTGAGTTAAGGAGAGCCCAAACTATATTTGGCCCAGCCTCTTTCCATTATGCCATAATCCTGACGTTAATTGTGCCACTTGATAATCAGAGTAATTCATTTTTATATAATACTTTGACATCTTGATCTCTTATAATCTTTCCAGCAATCCCAAGAGATGAGTATTATTTCCATTTGACAGTTAATGAAAACCAAGGCTGGAGAGGTTGAGTGACTGGTGACTCTGGCTGATAAGGGGCGGAGCCAGGACTGGAACCCAGGTTTTCTGATTTCCCCAGTCCTGTGTTCTTCCCAAGTCATCACGGAGCCCTCCATGTTTGCTCACTATGTGACTCAGGGCAAAGGCCTTTGCCTCTCTAGGCCTCAGGTTTCCATTCTCCTAATGAGGAGAAGTCTGACATAGCTCTCTGGGGAGTGGGTGAAATGGACATTGTGTGTCAGGCTTTCAGATATAAGCAAAGGGGGAGGGTGCCTGGGAAATTCCAAGAGGGGAATGATTCCATATCCTGTGACTTCTCGTCAGACCCAGCCCCGGACAGACAGCAGCAAGCAAGCCGGGAATGGAGCCGAGGCAGAGGACCTCCTTATAGGCCCTGGGGGGGGTGTTTCTGTGGAGGAAGCAATTTGAGGGTCCTTGAGGGACCCACAGGGAAAAGAGGAGAGGGACATGTCAGAGATAATCCCAGACCTGCCTCTTTCACTGGGCTGTGCTGAAGACTAAATGAGACCTTTAGTGTGAGGGTATTTGAAATATGTTGAGAGCACCAAATAAATGGAGGGCACTAGCAGCCACGGGTGGCTTCTGTCTGCCAAGCAGGGGTCCAGTGATCTCCAGGACTGACATCTTTGTTGTTGGCTTAACTCCTTCCTTCCTTCCTTCCTTCCTTCCTCTGCCATCCCGGCTGCCTTGCCATAACCCTGAAGCCCTAGTAGCAGAGCCAGGCAAGATGGATTGAGGAGGCAAGGGGAGACCAGATCAAAAGGCGAGAGCTTGGGTCCTTCCTGGAAATGAGCTGAACTGGTGTCCACTTTCTGAGTAATGGCACCAACTCCCCTTCTCGCCTCCCCCCCATTCCCTTCTTCCAGTTCACACTACCCTCTGGAGGCAGCTAAGCAATAGCTGATGCGACCCAGTGCCCTCATTCACTCTCTTTGACTCATCTAACCGTCTGCCTCGCCTGCTTTTCCTGCCTGCCACCCCCAGGCTCCCTGTTCCCTTTGTTCTCCCCTCACTGTGTACAAACACCATGCCTGTCTCCTTAGAGTCTCCTTTCATATTTACCGTGGACCTCGGGGGATGTTAGAGTGCGCAAATGTGTGAGGGTGTGTGATTGTGAGCAGTGCCCTGTTACTGTCCATCATTAGCCATCCATACTTACGTATATCACCGGGGGCTTGGATAGCTGACTAGGCCTGTGAGGGAGGGGTGCAAAGTCCCAGACAGACCTGCACTGAGGTTGGCTGTGCACAGTGAAAATGCAAGTGTTTGTGCACACACAGTGCACATACTGCAATGATGATGGATGCGTGCAGATTGACTGGGAGAAGGCCTACTTTACTAAATTTAATTGTGCAAGAAATTTTTTAAAAATATATTTTAATTGATTTCAGAGAGGAAGGGAGAGAGAGATAGAAACATCAATGATGAGGGAGAATCATCGATCTGCTGCCTCCTGCATACCCCACACTGGGGATTGAGCCCACATCCCGGGCACGTGCCCTGACTAGGAATCAAACTGTGACCTCCTGGTCCCGTGTTCGGTAAACTGCAGCTCGCGAGCCACATGCGGCTCTTTGGCCCCTTGAGTGTGGCTCTTCCTAAGCCTTAGGAGTACCCTAATTAAGTTAATAACAATGTACCTACCTATATAGTTTAAGTTTAAAAAATTTGGCTCTCAAAAGAAATTTCAATCGTTGTACTGTTGATATTTGGCTCTGTTGACTAATGAGTTTGCCGACTACTGTCCTGGTCTATAGGTCGATGCTCAACCACTGAGCTACGCCAGCCAGGGAAGAACCTTTTTTTTAAATGGCTTTTAATTTTAAACTTCAGTTTTTGAGGGATTGGACTAGACGATTTCTAAAACTTTGATTCTAGATACTTTGAGGGAAAGGAGGGTGTTTGGGGAGGCAAAGGCAACAGATGACACAAAATGCAGGCTCCAGCTGAAGAGAGTGGAAGAGGTAGAAACAGCAACACTGCTTGTTGATCCCCAAGTAAGAAGGTTTGGCGGGAGAATGGGGGTCTTGGCTGGAGCCCAGTTCTCTCTGTGGGTGTGGAAGAGACCCTACAGCCCAGAAGTCAGAAGGATGAGGTCACTGCAGGGAGCACAAACTGCATTGACTTTTTATCATCTCCTTTGTGGGTCCCTCTTCTTCCTCCCACCTCTCAGCATCAGAATGAGCCATCCATGGATACATAAGAGAGGGAGTTTTAAACCTGAGAAACAACAGTCATAGCACTAATCATCCCATTTACCAAACATTCACTAGATGCCAAGCACTATATTATCTGTTATATACGAATTGTCTCATTCAATCCCCATAAGCACCTTCCAAGAAAGGTCTTGTGACTTTCCATTTCATAGATGAGAAAACTGAGACCCACTAAGGTTCAGTAACTTGCCCAAAGCCTCAGGGTTTGTATATGGCACTTCTAGTTGAGCCCAGGTTGGTTTGACACAAAATGTGATCCACTTTCATGCTTAAAGAATTAGGAATATCAGGCTTGGAACTGGTTGCTGGGAAGGTAGTGAAAAATGACAGGAGCTGGTGACAAAATCCAATGGTCAGCTGATGATATGCAGTGAGTTTAGGAGCAAGTACAAGACTGGAGATGGAGTGGGGGCTCATCTTCAGAAGAAGGCTGGGATGAAACCTATGGCCTCTGTTCTTGGCATTCTCTCCCTCTATGTAAGCGACTGCCAGATTGAGGTCTCCTGTCCTGGTCTCTCTGCTGACCTTATTTTGTAGAGCATTGTATTCAGAGCACAGGCATCAGAGTCAGGCAGGCCTGGGTTTAGTGACTTACTAGTTCTGAGGCCTCAGTTTTTTTTGTTTTTCAGTTTTTTCATCTATAAAATAGGGTGATACTAGTACCTCTGCCATAGTGCTATTGAGAGCATTAAATGAGATAAGCACTTTGCATAGTTCCTGGCATGTAAGTGGTCAGTAAGTAACAACTGTTTATTAGTGTTACCTCCAACTGTCCAATGGATGTTTTCACTCGGCCACCTTCCTCATATGTCAAACACATCACATTTCACTCTGCATTCAAAGCCCGCCAGAGTCTGACTGCAATATATCTCTTCAATCTTCCTGCCCAAGCAAGCTACTCCAATAGGCTAACCTCACAGCCAGCTGGTCTACCCCTATCCTTTTACCCTAAATGTGCCTCACTGCCCTTTGGCTGATCGCAGTGTTTTTGTATCCTGGGTACTAAGGGAATTATGGGAGTAAATTCAGCTCAACATAAAGAAGAACTTTTTAGCAGTTAGAATTGTGCTGTTTCAAAAGGCAGTGACTCCCATCTCTGGATGTGTGTTCAAGGAGAAACTGAATGTCAGAGGTGCTCTAAAGGGATTCGTGTATAAGAAAAGCCATTGAACTGGGTGACCGCCAGAGTTTCTTCCTCTTAAAAGTCCTTCATTGAGAGGATAACATTTTCTAGAGTAAAACATAAAATGTTTCATTGTTTTGAAAATTAAAATTAGAGGGTTTAAATTTTAATGTATGAATTCAACCAATAATGAAAGATAATTTTTTTTAGCTTTCTACCATGGCCAATTAGAGAAAAACAAGGCAAAGAAGAGCAGAAAGAGAAGAACATGAGGAGAAGGACAGAAAAGAAATAGAGGCGGGCAGTGAAGAGGGGAAAGAGAAATAGAGTCATAGAGTCAGGGTGAAAAGAGAGCGAGTGGGTAAAGGGTAGGGTTTCTGGGAGAAGAAACCCCAATTGGGAAAACATACTGTAGAGGAGAGAGTTAAATACTCAGTGTCATTCCACTGTCCTGATCTTGATGTTAGTCTCCAAATAGGGCTAGACCCAGTTTCCAGAGACTCCCCAATAATATAGGGAGCATCTAATTTTCCAAAGCTGGTCTGGTTCCATCCACATGTCCCCAAGGACACCAGCCCCATACTAGACACTGAGGTTTATGGGGCTGGGTGAGCAGGGATTGTGTGCACCCCCACCCAATCAGAGTCAGCCATGACCCTTGAGAGAAGCCTCATGATAAGTGACCAGTGCTCCAAGCTGTGTCTGGCATCAGAGTCCATGGCCTCTTGGTGTTGATGGAAGCAGTGACTTATACTCCTTCTCTTCCCTGGCGGTGTGATCAGTTAACAGTAAGCTGGGGCATTTTGTCACGATTTGACCAGCAGGAGGTATATAAAACTAATACATTTCCATAGAGGTTCTGGGCTTCAAGTTATGTGGAGGCTCAGCAGGCCTTTTGGTCAAGTGTTGGGTTTCTGTTGATGTGTGTTGGCTGGATGAGCGTATTATCATATTGCCCTGAGTCATTTTTTTCAGCCCCGGATAGTGCTAGATTGGATGAAGTGGCTGTGATAGTGTTCTCATTGTGCACTGAGGACTAGGAGGAAGGGCCCGGAATTCAGCTAGAGAAGGGCATCCCTGCCAGCCTGCTGCGGCTGGCCAGTCTGGAGCACTTCTGAGAGCGGCTGAACCAGGTGGCCTGTCTGAGTGGATAAGAGAATGGTCTTCTTCCCACAGGTCCTTCAGCCCTGCCGGCCATGCAAGACAGATCTCTATGCTCATAGCCTGTAGGGCAACTGTCCTTGTGGTTTGGTGTATCTAGAATTTTTAATATCCAGAGACATTTCTGGTCATTAACTCCTAGTCAGACTAAAGTGTTACTTTTGAGTTGTCTCCTTTTTCTCCCAGATGTACTCACCAGAAGAAGTACCAGGCCCTGAGTTGAATTGTTTCTATAGCGCTAGGTAATTCCATCTTTCTCCTCGAGGTGTGCCAGCAGAAAAATCATCACAACAAGAATAATGGTAGCTACCATTTCTTTAGTGCATGCTTAATGCCAAGCACTTTGCTCTATTATGTACACTGTTTTCTTCAGTCCTCACAATAGTACCATAAGAAGTAGTACTATTTAAATTTCCATGTGACAAATGAGGACACTGAGGCACATTAAGGAAGAAACAACCCATAGTCACATGCCTAGGAAGTGTTAGGGCCAGAATATGAGCTTATGTCCAAAGCCCATGTTCTTTACCTCCACAGTGTACTATGAACTCAGAAAAGAAGGATTTAAGCCAGATCTCCCTGGGAGCTCTTGTCTACTGAGATGCTTAACTCATCTGCCCTTTTGTGTGATGCAAGCCCCTGGCCCCTGACCTCAGCCGAGCGCCACTCATTCCTGTAATCAACAAATCTTTTGGAGTAGCCACGGCCAAGAACATAAACCAGTAGATATAGTTAACTTTGGTTTTAAATTAAAATTCCTAGCCCGGCTGGTGTTGCTCAGTGGTTGAGCGTCAACCTATGAACCAGGAGGTCACGGTTCAATTCCTGGGTTAGGGCACATACCTGGGTTGTAGGTTCGATCCCCAATAGGGGGCATGCAGGAGGCAGCCAACCAACAATTCTCTCTCATCATTGATATTGCTATCTCACCCTCTTCCTTCCTCTCTCTGAAATCAATAAAAATATATTTATAAACATAATAATAATAAAATAAATTAAAGTTTTTAGAAAGAATCACAATAACTCACTAATAGTGATTATCTCTAAGGATTTCAATAGGAAGGGATACTTTTATTTTTTACTTTATACTTTTTTTTTTACTTTTATCTTTTTTTATGGCAAGCATATATTACTTTGCTAATTAAACAAAAACTAATCTAAATTTGTGAAAGGAGAAAACGTATAAAAACAAATGTGTTCACACCTGGGTGGAAGATTGGCTTAAAGCTATGCATAATTGAGGGAAATCCAGGGTTGATAATAATACTCAATGATACCCAGTTATTGGTAATCTGGCGATCTGGGACAAGTCAGTGCCCCACCCAGGGACTGTAAAAAGTAATCAACAGCCCTAACCGGTTTGGCTCAGTGGATAGAGCGTCAGCCTGCGGACTGAAGGGTCCCAAGTTCGATTCCAGTCAAGGTTATGTACCTTGGTTGCAGGCACATCCCCAGTAGGGGGTGTGCAGGAGGCAGCTGATCGATGTTTCTCTCTCATCGATGTTTCTAACTCTCTATCCCTCTCCCTTCCTCTCTGTAAAAAATCAATAAAATATATATATATATATATATTTTTTTTTTAAGTAATCAATAGATGTTTCCTTGCTTTCTGCACCATTTGTGGATTCGCCTTGGAAGCAGTGGGTCAAGAGCCCAGGATTAGAGATCCGCCTGAATGAGGGGCAGTGAGGGCTGGAGGAATGACGGAGCATTGTCTGGCAGCTGGAGGCTGTATGATGTGGGACTACCCACTAAGCCCTTTGGACCTGTAAAACGCTGAGTCTGTACTTTATGCATCCTTAGGTCTCATCCAGTTCTGACACTGTAGCATTCTATTGTCTGGCTGGATTTGCATCCCTGGTGCTGAAGAGAAACCTTGTCGAATACCACAAAGAAGGGAATTAGGGGAGAAAGATGAAGGTCAGGACTGAAGTAGATGGGCTGGCTTTTTTCTCCCTGCTTTTCTTCAAGGTGAACTGAAGCACTCTGGGCATCCATACCCTGCCTGTCCAGTATGAGGCTGGGGTAGAGTCCAGCTCACCTCACTCTCCAGCCCATATGTTTCCTGATCTCTAACTGTCCTTGCTTCTTGATGAGACTCCTGATTTGTGTCCAATCCCAGGACAGAGAATCACTGAAAATAGCACTCTTCTTCCCTTCACCATTTTCTCTTTCATTTCTTCTTCCCTTCTTGCTGGCTTCTCAAGATCTACAACCAGGAAGCCGCCAAAGGAGAAATAGCCTGTGGTGATGGGGATAACTGTATTTCCTAAGAGACTGTTGTGCGAATAGTTTTGTTTCGCTCTTTGTGATGAGTGGTGGGTAAATGTCCATTAGATACTGAAACAGCAAATAACCACTGATGTTTGATTGCTTTATCATTTACCAAGTGCTTTCACAACTACTACCCAACTCACCATTTTCACCCAAAGCCTGCAAGGTAGTGGGGATTCTCCCCATATTACAGATGAGAAAACTGAAGTCCAGGGCCCGATGCCTTAGCAAACAGGGTGGCAGAGTGTGACAAGGACCCAGGCTGTCTTTCGCAGCAGTCTTTTTAAAATATTATTATTATTATTATTATTATTATTATTATTGATTTCAGAGAGGAAGGAGAGAATCATTGATTGGCTGCCTCTTGCACACCCCACAGTGGGGATCACGCCCCCAACCCAGGCATGTACCCTGACCAGGAATCGAACCATCATAGGTCGATGCTCGACCACTGAGCCACGCCAGCCGGGCTCCCAGCACTCTTTATGTCATTTTACCCTGGAACTTGTGAGGTGGCCCTTCCCATGAGCATTCCAGATTTGAGCTTCTCTTAGGGATGCTAATGACAGCCTCCCCCCAAGCTCCTAGCTAAAAACTCTAACCTACTCATCTCAGAGCCTCACAAAAGCAGAAGCAGTCTCAGCACCCTGCCTGGAAGAGGAAGAAAAGGTGCTCTGAGCTTTTCTGGTGGTTCCCGAGTTGACAGAGGTGCAAATACCAAATGTGGCTTCTCTCCAAGGTGCCTTCCTGCCTGAACCTGGGAGAAAGCTGTGAAAGACGGAAAAGGACACTGGACTTAGAATTAGGAGGCTGGTGTTCAAATATCACTTCTGCCAATTACTGGCACCATAACCTTGTGCAAGTCACTTCACCTGTCTGATCCTGCGTTTTCTCTTATGTCGAATGGGGATCATATTCATTATCTCATAAGGTTACTTTGATGATTAATGTAAAAAGGACCTAGCCCAGCTGCAGGCACATGGCAACTTGTATCTGAGATTCCTGGCTCCTGCAGAATGTCACAGATTAGCTGGCAGTGGCAGGGAAGAGCCCCTTTGGCTTCTCTGTCCTTGTAAATTATACTTGATGGTATCTTCTCGGAAGAGTGGCTGGCTGGGCCTGGCTGTCTCCATTCTGGCTTTCCGGATCAGCACTTAACGAGTGCTGTGGCCTCCTTTCTCCGCCGTCTGGTTTTATACTCCAGTTGCTTCTAGAACAGGAAAAGGTGAGCCTCTGAATATACCAAGCTATGTGTGCAAGCGAACATGGTCCCTCTGGTGATCTCGGCAGTTAACTGCCATAGCACCTGACCTGCCTCTAATACCTGGAGTCAGGATTTGGCTCAGTGATTGAGCATCGACCTATGATCCAGGAGGTCATGGTTCGATTCTTGGGCAGGACACCTACCTGGGTTACAGGCTCAATCCCTGATACGGCGCATGTCGAAGACAGCCCATCACTGATTCTCTCTCATCATTGATGTTTATCTCTCTCTCCCTCTCCCTCTCTGAAGTCAATAATTTTTTTTAAAGACTCAGATCAAATTGGGAGATTATCTGGAAAGTGCATAGTCAATATAGGAGCAAATACACTTAAAGATTCCTTGATTATGAACTGTGGGCTTAGAGTACTCCGCCTCTGGGCCTCCGTTTCTTTATATGTAAAGCCAAAGCGTTTAGGGTTGATGATTCCCTGAGGTCAGCTAGTTAGCATGTGATTTGTATCTCTCTCTCCAGAGTCAGACCATGGTGCCTGGAACTCCCAACCTGTCTCTCCTGCCCCCACGGCCTCTGCTGGCCTCTTAGCTACACTGGATGTATTTAGAACCAGCCGGACTAAACCCAGTTCTGTCCACAGGCTTCACCCACCGGTACTCCTTTGTCCAAGAGATCACAAAGGCAGAAACTCGGGCAGCTCAGAGCTCCAGAGAACCTTTCCTGGGGACTAGGAAGCCCATATTTCCTGCCTTTCTGCTTACTACCCCCAGCCTGAAGCGGGCCTAGGCACTGGAGGCATCCTGTCCCTCCCTGCTCTCCATAGGTGATAGTTAAGGATAGGGATCTCTGAGGAAAAGGAGAAGGTGGCCACTGGTATCCTCAGAGAAATGGGGAAAATAAAAAACAAAAGCAAGAAAAAAAAGCCTGTTTCTAAGCAAAGAATTGAAGCTCATGCATGACATATTTCAGAGCGTGGGGGTGAAGCAGACGGCATGAATTGAGACTGAGGAGAAGGAGGGGGCTGAGACCTTGCACCTGGATGGAGGCCCACCCACAGATTTCGTGCCAGGGCCGACCCCCTCTTCTAGCACAATACAGGTTCTGTCAGGAAGGCTTGGCTGATAGTGTGGGCTGGGCAAGTGGGCAAGGTTTGGCGAGTAACCGATAAGGCAGATTCAGTTGTCATTCAGACCACGTCTGTGCTGGGTTCTGGCAGAGCAGGCAGAGAAACACTGGGGCAGTGAACAAACAGAATGGGGTGATAATGGGCAGTCAGGCATCGTCCAGGAATGCTCTTGATGGAGTCCAGGCTCAGCCAGAAGGAGAGGTCCTAAAGAAGAGGTCCATAACCAAGGCGGATGAGCAAGAACCAACACAGAACCCAGTCCTGGGAATCTTGTCATGGGGATGGGGGCCTCGTAGTCTTGGCTTATGCATCAAATTCCAGGCCTGATTAGCAGCTCAAATTCTGGCTCATAATGTCCAAATGGGTTGGTTACCTAGTTCTTGAACCAATTTGGACATTGTCAGGCAGAATGTTGAATGAGGAGAGCATGGTACTAGGTGTGGTTAGGTAGAAAAGTGGTTAAATAAACAATTGTTTTGAGTCAGAGATCTACCTCCTCACTTAAAAATCACCCCAAAAAAGCATAAAAGTGTATCTTGTAAAAGGGGATATCAGGCCTCTAAGGTATAGGAGTATAAAGTAAGTAGGGAGGCTCAATTTTATATCTCTTATTATAGACAATTTAAAAATAATAAGAACTCATGCATATGATATTCTATTGAAAGTGGTTCCATTATTATTGCCGGCAGTAGTTTAAGTGGTATGAACCATTAGGAAGGTAACTTGACAGTATGTTCTAAGATACCCAAATTATTTGTAACCCTTTACCCACCCCTGAAATTTCCTTCTAAGAAAGTCACCTAAAAAGGCAGCAAATTATATGGACAGGGATGTTTATTGCACACATTGTAAACAACCAATAATAATCTTATAATGGGTGTTAATTAGATATCTTATAAATTATCCACTCTAAATATTATGCAATCATTAAATTTACAATCATCAGCATTATGGAAGTAACAGACAATGCTTGAAATATTTGATAAAGTGGAAATAGCAGGACATAAGCTTGTATTTATGCCATGAAAAAATGATGTGTGCATATGGAAAATTTGATAAAAACAGGGATATAACCGAAGCTGATTAGCTTTGGTGAGAAAAATGTGAAGTATTTTCTCATATTATTTCTCTGGTTATTTTTATGTTAGTGCTTTTTTTTTCTGAAAGGAGAGGAAGACAATAAAAGTTTAAAAATATGTCCCCAGAATTCCTTAATAAACTGTTAAGTATTCTATTTTTAAAAATATATTTTTATTGATTTCAGAGAGAGAGAGAGAGAGGGAGAGAAAGATAGAAACATCAATAATGAGAGAGAATCATTGACCGGCTGCCTCCTGCACACCCCACACTGGGGACTGAGCCCATAACCCGGCAAGTGCCCTGACCAGGAATGGAACTGTAACCTCTTGGTTCACAGGTCGACGCTCAACCACTGAGCCACACCGGCCAGGCATAAATTGTTAAGTATTTGATTTCATGCTCCTGAGATGCCAGATTCCATAAATGTATCACCCGTAAACAGTAGAACTTCCCTTTGTTTCTCCTAAAAACTCAAGGTGTAATCTCTTACTCTGTGTACCAGGACGGATTGGAAAGGTCTGGCTCTTTGCTTTTCACACCTTTCTTGATTGTATGGTTTCCAGGCCTATCCTCTAACCTTCCTTTGTCTTTGCAGAGTAGAGTCCTATTTTTTAAAGTCTCTTAGAATAGCCCTTCTCTGAATGGTTTTAGCCGCCTTCCTCTGGATCTCTTGCCTTCGTGTCCCCGGAGATACAGTGCACAGTACTCCAGATTCAGCTTCGTCGTGGTTTTATATTTGGATAGAATGCTTGTTGTTTTGTTTCTAAAAAGCCTTCACGATGGTGGCTGGCCAGATGCTGTTGGCTTTTTTAGCTGTGGCAGCATATTAAGCCAATGCCTTCTGGGAACAATAGAGATCGATTCTCTACTCCCCTGCCCCGCCCCCCCCTTCTGGCTTATAACTGATTGCTCATAGCTACCCTTTAATGAGTAGGGCTAGAAGTACTTTTTCCCAAACTGTAAAACTATCATTGAAGCTTATCTGCCATTTTTTTGTCGGCTCACCCAGCCTAGAGCTTCTCTTGTGCGCCACCACCAGGAAGGATGTGGGCGCATCTGTGAAGCTGGGCATTTCATTTCACCAGCGCACACTTTCCAACGGAGACCAGTCCCCCCAACATTTAACGTTTGAACACTTTTCCATCTCGAGGGACGCCCATGTATTTGTTTCCTTTTGTTAATCCACCTTTCAGTTATGAGAAAACGTTTCCCTTTCTCCATCTCCTCGCCCACCATGTAACTTTGAATAACCTCTGATGGAGAACCTTGCCGGGAGCATTTTAACCTCTAAAATTCTGGCCACTGGCTTCCCCACGAATGGTAATGACCTTGGGGATGAGTCAGATATGATTTTCTCTTGCTGGACACATGTTGCTTTTCTTTTAGCAGGTTCTGCTTCCTGGAGCACTCAACACAATGTCTGCAGTAGAAAGAACATGGGCTTTGGAGCCAGGCCAACCTGGGTCTGGATTCTCCATTTATAGTTAATGTCCATGATGTGACCTTGGATGGATTACTTAACCTCTCTGCGTTTTCATTGGAAAAATGACGGTGCTAATAATATGCCCCTTAAAGTCACCTGGGATCTCGTTACAATGCAGTTTTTTTATTCACTGGGTCTGGTAGGACCTGAGATTCTGCATTTTAACAAGCTCCCAAGTAATGCTGATTCAGGAGACTTCAAAAAGCAGCGATTCTCAAATTCGACTGCGCCGTGAAATCACCTGGGAACCTTTCAAAACCACCAGTGCTTGGACCTCACCCCCTGCCCTCTCTCCCCCATTCCAGTTTAACTGGCAGTGGGGTGTAGCCTGGGCACTGGGTTTTTTCAAAGATGATTCTAATATACATGGAAGTTTGAGACCCATTGCTTAAAGGGGGATCTGATGTGATGTGATGTGATGTGATGTGATGTGATGTGATGTGATAAACCCGGCACGTAGTAGGTACAAAGAAAATAATGGGTTTCTTCCTCCTGGTTGCTTGTCCTGTGCTTCCCACTCTCCACCCCAGTGCCCAGTCTTTAAATCAGGCAGGAAACAACAGAGCAGCTACTGTTGTCGGGTCTTCGCTAGAGCCCCTGTCCTAGTTCTCACAGCTGTGAGTGGAAGGGACCAGGATAATGCGGCGGGCCTGGCACTGGGAATTTTAAAAGCGCCTCAGCTTTCATACTAACCATATTCTAATATGTAACCAAGCTTGAGAACTTGTATCTTTTTATTAGCTAGCAAAGACTGAAGAACACTGGAGTTAAATACAATGCCAAGGGAAGTGCAAGGACTCCGGGCTGGAGTGGCCAAGTGCGTCCCAGAATGTGGCGGTCCCTCGAGACTCCCTTCCCCCGTAGTTGGAGGGACCCGTCATCCATGGCCCACAGCACTAGGTGGCTTCCTCGTGCCTTCGCTCCTTCTCCCTCCTCACACCCAGCCAGTCCCTCCTACAGGTGTCCAAGAGGCCCCGCCCCTGCTGCTCTGCCCTTTGGCCCTGCAACAGTGAGTGTGGATTGGTCCGTGGAAGCTGGGATGAGCGAGCCCAGAGAAAGGACCTGGAGCCCCCCTCTGGAGCAACCCCACGGCTTCCTTTCAGTTCATCAAACATTGATTGGGCACTTACTCTGTGCCTAGCCCTGTGCTAAGCCCTGACACTGAGATCTGATGCGACATGATTCCTGCCCTGAAGCAGCTCTCAGGAGAGGCAGGACGTAAACCAATAGCAGGAAGGTGTCCTGGTTATTGAGGAGGCCAGAGGAGGGAATGTGCAGATTGGAGGGAATCAGAGGAAAGTCCCAAGATGCTGAAGCTGCGTCTGCAGAAGTAGCGGTTTTCCGGGTGGACGTGGTGTGGGAAGAGAGAGCAGCGTGGTGGAAAGGCTCGGCACGTCTTGGGAGCTGGAAGAATAGAGCACACCGTGGGGGCGGGGAGTAAGCGGTAAGAGGAGACTGGGAGGCTAGGGCAGCCCACTGGCCTGTCACTTGGGTGTCTATCCCGTAAGAAGTGCATGAGTTTGCAGCAGAGGAGAGGCACACTCAGGCTTGTGTTTCTGGTGGCTCCTCTGAGTGTCATGTGGAAATGGATGGAAGGGGAAACTGAGGCAGTGACTCGCTCATGGCAGTGGTCCAGGTGAGTCCTGAGGATCGCAGTGAAGTCAGCAGATATCACGAGGCTGAAAAGAATAGAATGGTGTGGGCCACACCAAGAAGACGGACCTGATGGGATTTGAGGACTGGCCGATGTTGGGAGGTGTGTGAGATGCGGGGCGGGCACTCGGGTGAGGTAGGCAAGGTGCCTAGGACACAGAATGTAAGGAGTTGCTCGCCCACCTTGAGTGAAAGGGGAGTCTAGGATGAGTTCAGGCCTGTGATCTATGGTGGAGTGAATGGTGAGACATTAACCCCAAGCAGGGCCTGGGGAGGTTCAGGTGCAGCAGGTGGCTGTGGTGTGGTAGCGAGGACAGGCAGCCACTGGAGGGCGCCGTTCCCTGCAGCAGCTCTCTCCTTGGCCTCAAGGCTGCATGGGGCTTCTCTAACTGACCCAACTTAGCTCAGTGTCCTCTGGCACCTTCACATAGTTCAACCTCTGACCTCCCAAACGCACCCTGAACCCCTGCCTTGCTCTGTCCTCAGTGATGGGGTCTCACAGGTGGCATAGGGGTTCCCTTCTGACAGCACCCACTGCTTTGAGAGCGCTCAGGCAGCTCAGCTGGTTCCACTGGGAAAAATTCCAGTGGGGAGACAGCCGATGTTTCCTGGTGGCTCAAGGTGATTTCAACCTTCCAGGAAGCCTGGGATGAAATCAGAGGACAGCTGGAGTGCCCTGGGGCAGCACCTCTGACTAGCAACAGTGAAAATGCATTTCATGTAGCCCTAGCCGATTTGGCTCAGTGGATAGAGCGTCAGCCTGCGGACTGAAGGGTCCCAGGTTCGATTCCCGTCAAGGGCACATGCCCGGGTTGCGGGCTTGATCCCCAGTGTGGGGCATGCAGAAGGCAGCCTATCAATGATTCTCTCTCATCATTGATGTTTCTATCTCTCTCTCCCTTTCCCTTTCTCTCTGAAATAAATAAATATTAAAAAAGAAAATGCATTTCATGTAGTCACAATTTACACAGCTCACACAAATCTGTTACCATTTAAGCTTCAGAGTCAGCAGGCACCCATGGAATGTCTGTGCCAAGCACTGGGCTAGGAGCTTCCACCGGGAGTGGGGGTGGGGGATGGGATGGCGGGTTTGTTAACTACCTGCCTGACCTGAGGCTAGTTCCCCTCAATTTCTTTCTTTGTTAAAGAGGGAGAGTAGCCCTGGCCAATGTGGCTCATCCACGCACCAAAAGGTCACCGGTTCGATTCCTGGTCAGGGCATATGCCCTGGTTGTGGGCTCGATCCCCAGGGGGGATGTGCAGGAGGCAGCCAATTGATGTTTTTCTCTCTCTTCTCTCTCTTTCCCTCCCTCCCTCCCCCTCTCTTTCCCTTCCTCTCTCTCTCAAATAAATTTTTAAAAATTTAAAAACAGAGAAAGTAATACTACCTCTCTCAGGGTAAGGACAGAGATAATGTCTGTTAAGGGTCTAGTTCAGCCCCTAGCGCATGTTTGGTAGCCATCCTGGGTCCTAGTCGGTTCTGATGTTAGATGTGAGAACTGAAGCGGGTAACTTGGCCAAGGCTTTGCAGTTAGTGGGTAGAACCCCGTCTGTCTGGCCATCTCCAAAGCTATGTGCCTCCGGGGCCCCATGTGCCCCTTAGTATTACAGAGTCTTCTGCCTTTGGCTTTTCTTCTGCTTTCCATGTCTGCCTACAACTAGGCTCTTCCGTTGCCTGTGTTGAGATCCCTCTTCCTGCATCGGGAGACAGTCATCCAAAAAGCTGGGCCGCCCAGTGACTATCTTCTGAGCTCCCCCTCCTGAGCACCAGCTGGGTGCTGATCGCCAGGATTAGGTTGCCATCTGCACCCCCGCCCCTCCCCCCCCCCCCAGGCCTGCGAACCACCTTCCATCTGGATCCAAAGCAAACAGATCAGGGGCCCTACGTCCCCTGAGGGATTACCTCTCCTTTTCTCACCCAATGGTCCTGCCAATAATGGGCGCCTTGTGCCGGGGCCCAAGAAGCTGGAGGAAAACGCTTCCTTCTTGTTGGAGGCCCCACTGGGACACGTCTTGTGTCTCTTCTTAGAAGGACCACAGAGAGCAGGGAAGCAGAACCTCTCAGCCTGGGGATCCTGTGCCCCTTTAAAAAGCCTGTCTCTAACCCCGTCTGTATCCCCAGGCCATGGAGAGCAAGCTGCTCATCGGGGGCAGGAACATCATGGATCACACAAACGAGCAGCAGAAGATGTTGGAACTGAAGAGGCAGGAGATTGCCGAGCAGGTAGGGCTGGGGCTTCAGGTCCCTGGGGGGCGCATGGCCTTGAGGTCATGTCTGAGGGGCATGGGGCAGTAAGCCATCCTTGACTCAGGATCCCTGGACCAGTGCCGAGAACCTAAGACAAGCTGCCCTGGATCCCATGGGTCCACCAGCCCAGGGCCTGTCTGGCAGGGGCATGGCTAGCTGGTGGGTGAGAGGAAGTGGTGGCTCTCCACCATGTCAGCCTCCACAGCACCTGGTACGCATTCCTGGGCCTTCCACAAGGTGCGAGTCCTTAGCCAAGTGTATGGCTATGTCCCGAATCATCACGAACCACAATTTGTTGCTCTTATCAGTCAACTGTAACACCACGTGGGGAGATGGTGAGGCAGCTGGGAAGCCCGTATGCGGACATCTGTGTAAGTGGTTGACACCTCTGGAATGTGCCAGTGATGAGGGCTGGGTCTCCATCCACAGGGGCAGTGCCTAGGAAAGGCATGGCAATAGGAGCTGAGAAGCAGGTTCAGAGAGGAGAGGCTCCACTGAGGTTGGGGTGGGAGCCACGGATGAGGGCCATGCTACTCTCCCTTCTCCCTCCTGGCAGCTGGGGCCATAGGGAAGCCATGTCCCACGGGAGGCAGAGTGAGCCTGTCCCTGAGCTCCCTTGACCTTCCCTGGTATGTGCTGCTGCTCTGAGCCCCTATGCCCTGCACTGGCCTAGAAACGCCGCGAGCGGGAGATGCAGCAGGAGATGATGCTCCGAGATGAGGAGACCATGGAGCTCCGGGGCACCTACACATCCCTGCAACAGGAGGTGGAGGTCAAAACCAAGAAACTCAAGAAGGTGAGATGCCACAGCAGGACGGGGTCCGGGGATGTGAGGCACCGGCAGCCTCTGCCCAAGACAGTCACCTGTCCAAGGGGTGTGCCTTTTAGGTCCTCTCCCCACTTTGCTTGAACTGCTGAACCCAGTTACATTGCCTGGGCTGCTGGGGGTGAGGAGCGGAGAAGGCAGGGGTTGGTGTTAGGGTGGAATAGAACTGTTTCTCCTGGGTCAGGCTAGGCCTGATGGGCTGGGAACACCGTCATTTCTGGTCTCCAGGGTGATTGTCCTCATGGTCCTGGGTAACTTCCCCTTTTACAGTGTCGCCAGTGAGTCACAGTTTGGATAGCTGGGCCTGGAGCAGGGCCAGGGGAGTGGTGAGCCTGGGGGAGCTCCAAGAAGGAAACACAGGGCCCCCAAGGGCATGTGAAGGGATGAGAATATCATCACCAGAACCCTGCAAAGGCAATGCCGGGAAAACATGTGTGCATGAGATGAGAGTCGAGGGTAGGAAGCTGCAAGTCTCAGCCTGGATTCTAGTAAGAACCTGGAGAGCTCTTAGGGTTGCCGATGTGGCTGCCCCAGAGTAGGCCAGGCAGCGGCCCAGTCACAGTGGCAGTTTCCAGGGACACACCCTCCGTGGCTGGGAGTGGGGCAGCGGGGTCAGTGCTGCCCTCTACACCCCCACTTCTGAGAACCCCTGGAGAGGTAGGAGTGGGGTGCTTCACCTTCCAAACTGTCTTAGACCCCCTCCACTGCCTAAGCCCTGGACTTAGGCCCTGATTCTGGCTCTTCTATTAACTAGTTTTGTGACCTTGAGCAAGTCTGCGCATGAGTTTCCTCACCTATAGAAAGAGGGTGTTGAGCCAAAAGGTCCCCAAGAGTCCCTTCCAGTGTGAACATTCCATGCTGCCGACAGCAGCTGAGAGAGAGCAGGTAACAGGCCAGCATGGAGGAGGGACAGGGCAGCCTTTGGATCGCCTGTCCTGACTGGTGGTGGAGCCGCAGGAGGGAGATTCAGACCTGGCCCTGGCCTATTCCTGTGCTGAGCCTGGAACCCTGAGCCCAGGTGGCCTCTGAGCTGCACCTGTCCCCACCCAGCTCTACGCCAAGCTGCAGGCGGTGAAGGCGGAGATCCAGGACCAGCATGACGAGTACATCCGTGTGCGGCAGGACCTGGAGGAGGCGCAGAATGAGCAGACCCGGGAGCTCAAGCTCAAGTAGGCTCCCTCCTCTTCCCATTCCTGGTCCACAGTCAGCCCATGGGCCCCGTGCTTCTCCCGACAGGATCTTCTCCTTCCTGAAGGACTCCTTCCGCCTGTCACCCATGAGTCCATGTGTCTTAGGAATAACGTGTTGGAGGGATGCGGGAGAGGCCCAGGTTCTGGAGTTTCTTCTACCTCCTTCCCTCCTCAGCCTGCATTTGATGAACTCCCCCAAAGTGCAGGCTGGGTGCTGGCCAGAAGGAATCCCTTTGGCCCTGAACCGACACTCTTTGCGTTAGAAGTTATGTTCAAGGCCTGCTATTTCCCCTCCCCCAACATTGTGGTTTCTCCGCCTGTGTCCCTTCTTTCTGCCTCTTTGCTTCTTAATTCTGATCCTTCAACTTCACAGATACGTGTGGGGTCCCTCTCCCCAATTCACATCCCTACCTCCTTTCTGCTCCCAGGTACCTAATTATTGAAAACTTCATCCCCCCTGAGGAGAAGAACAAGATCATGAACCGGCTTTTCCTGGACTGTGAGGAGGAGCAGTGGAAGTTCCAGCCGCTCGTGCCAGCCGGCGTGTGAGTCTCTCACCCAGTCGTCTGGGCCTCGGGACTCGGGCCAGGGTGGAGGTGGCCAGGGGCCTGTGGGGAGACAGGTTTCTATAGATTGGGGAGCGAAGAGGATGATTCAGATGGAGGATGGATTTTCCAGGACCTGATGTAGGGGTCTCCATGAAGGAAGGGTGTCCCCCTAACCCCCCCAAAAAATGTTCTCCTTGGCCTGGGATGCAGAAAATTTTATATGAAAGGCCTGAAGCGGGGGAAGAGCATCTCAGCCTCTTGGCAATCCCAGTGAATGCTAACATTTGGCCAGTCTGATGAATTTTCATTTGTCTGGTGCCAAGAGCAGCAGCAATAGTTAATATTTACCTTCCTGTGTGTTGGGCACGATGGGAGACTCTGCAGACAGAAGGTAAATCCAACTCAGTCAGCACTCAAGTCCGGTGGGGAATACAGGGAAGTAACTAGATCAGGAAATGATAGAGGTGGGACCCAGCCTTTATAGCTTCACTCAGCTCCGTGATTCAGCATTTCCACCTGTTTCCACATCCTAGCCCTTAGGTAGTTTGAGTCCACTGGGTGGGTGTGCAGCTCCCTCTGCTGGTAGCCATGAAGAACAAGGCCGGATAGTCAAACCCAACAGAGTAACTGCCTCACTCAGCTGGACCGCTGTCCCTTCATTGAAAATCTGTATGTATAGAAGGTTTATTTTTAAATTAGTATATATTTTCATTCAATTTATATATTAAACTTAGTGATGGACACATTAAACAAATTACTACAAATTACAAGTTTATACAATTGATTACAAATTTCACATTAAATAAATTTCTACACCATTAACTAAAAAAGGATACGCAGAATCTTTAAATTGCCCTTGTGGAACACTGAGTAATGGCCTCCAAAGAAATGCTAGTGAGGCTTCTGCTCTGTAGGTTCTTGGAACCTGTGGAGATGACCTTATCTGGCAAAAGAGACTTTGCAGGTCTGATGAAATTAAGGGGCTTGAGGAGGAGTATCCTGTATTATCCAGGTGGACCTTAAATGTAATCACAAGTGTCCTTAAAAAAGGAAGGCAGAGGAAGATGAGACTCTAGAACAGCCGTGGGCAAACTACGGCCCGTTTGAAATGAATAAAACTAAAAAAAAAAAAAGACCGTACCCTTTTATGTAATGATGTTTACTTTGAATTTATATTAGTTCACACAAACACTCCATCCATGCTTTTGTTCCGGCCCTCCGGTCCAGTTTAAGAACCCATTGTGGCCCTCGAGTCAAAAAGTTTGCCCACCCTTGCTCTAGAAGTAAGAGATGTGACAACAGAAACAAGAGAGCACAGTGACGTAGCTGTGAGGCAAAGATTTCCGAGGAATGCCCATAGCCTCTAGAGCAGTGGTTCTCAACCTTCTGGCCCTTTAAATACAGTTGCTCATGTTGTGACCCAACCATAAAATTATTTTCGTTGCTACTTCATAACTGTAATGTTGCTACTGTTATGAATCGTAATATAAATATCTGATATGCAGGATGGTCTTAGGCGACCCCTGTGAAAGGGTCATTCGATCGCCAAGGGGGTCGCGACCCACAGGTTGAGAACCGCTGCTCTAGAGGTTGGCATTGGCAAGGAATAGACTCTGCCCTGGAGCTTCTAGGAGAAACCAATCCTGCTGACACCTTGATTTTGTTTTAGTCCTGTAGACTCACTGATGCACATAGAGGTATTTAGGAGGCCAAATACCAGTGCTCTTGCCCAGAGATTCTTTGCTCTCTCTGTCCACAAATATTAATGCCCAGATAGGGCGGGAGTCTCCCCTAAGCAGGGTTGGGAAGCTAGCTGTGTAGGTCTGTAGCTTCTCACTGGAGCATCAGATGCCGCTTCATCTGACTACTTTCTGAAAGGCTGATCCTCCCCAAGGTGACACTATACAGGTTTGTAAGGGGCAAGTTCATGAGTAGAAGACTTCTCAATCGTGTCATTTTGCACTTAAAATCTACCTTTCCAATCCCGGTAGAGACCCACAGTGGTACAGCATCTAATGCAGACATTCTCCACCCTGGCCGAAGCTAGAATCACCTGTAAGCTGGGCTACAAAGAGTCTGATTTAAAGGGTCTTGGGTGGATCCCAGGACAAATTTTTTTTTTTTTCAAAGCTTCCAGGTAAGGCTTCCAACAAGGAAGCCGGGCTCAAAAACTACTACTCCAGCGCCCTCTGCTGGAAGGAAATGCTAGTGAAGCTTCTGCTCTAGGGTTATCTTGTGCTTAGAAAACTTCAGTTTCAAGTTTGCAGATGGAGGGACTTCTTTGTGTTGGCTAGCTATGGGATGAGAGAGAACCTGAGGAAGGGATGTGCTTTTTAAACTTTTTATTTTGAAAAATAAGAATTGCAAGAATAATACAAAGAATTCCGATATACCCTCATGAAAATTCACCAATTAATATTTTGCCACCTCTTGTTTTATTAATAACTCCTTCACCCCACCACCCCAACCATTTGAGATTAAGTGGCGGATGTCCTGGCCCATCACTTGTATTTCCTAAAAATGAGGACATTGTCTTACATAACCACAATACAATGATCAAACTTAGGAAATTTTATATCAACACAATACTATTATATAAGCAAATATTCAATTTTAGCCAGTACCACAATAATGTCCTTTATGGCCGTTTCCTCCCCCTCCCCCAACCCACACACCTGAGATGGTGCATTGCATTTGTCATGCTTCTTTAGTCTTCTATAATCTGTAACTGAGAAGGGATATATTTTATTTAATTTTTTAAAACCCTGTTTTTATTGATTTTAGGGAGAGGGATAGAGAGATAGAAATATCCATAATCAGCTGCCTCCTGCACGCCCCCTACTGGGGATCAAGCCCTCAACCCCGCATGTGCCCTTGATCGGAATTAAACCCAGACTTTCAGTCTGCAGGCCGATGCTCTATCCACTGAGCCAAACCGGCTAGGGCTGTCAGGCAACTCTTGAAACATGCCCATATCAACTTATTTTGGAAGTCTATCTTTTATTTTTCCACCATTATCTCTATGTGGTTACTGGTTGATACACAACTTCTTCAGGTGAGGTGCCTTCCTTCATCACCAACAATTTTTCAACCAGCTCTAGCAATAACTTTTTCAAGTATGAGCTTTCATTTTTTATTTCTCATAATAGACTTTATTTTTAATTGTGTTTATACAAAATTATCTTCTAAGGGTTGGATATTGGGCAGTGTCTGTAGCGCATGGTTTACAGTTCACAAAATTCTATTGTAACTTTAGCTCTTTGGCCTACTGCAGAGGGTCAATCACGGAAAGTAGGCCTGGGGCAGAAGAGGGAGTAGATGGGGAGTTTGGTGTCCCAATTACAGACTCCCCTCCCCCAGCCCCTTCTTCCCGCATGCCACCCAGAATAGCCCTGGCATCTTTGTGGGGTCAGGCTGCCAATTCACACTGATCCACTGCTCCGCTCGCCCCGCCCAGCCGTGTCCTTCTGTCCTGTTCCCAGAGCCTGCAGCCTTCAAGGCGCCCCTCCGCCCCAGGCCGGTTCACGTGTACTCCTGAGACATACAGCATCGTGGAATATCTGGGAAGGTTCAGTTCCTGTCTCTTCCTAATTGGATGACCTTGAACACCAAAGACTTCATGGTGTCTGCCCTGTCTGCACCTCAGGAGGCTGTGGTCCAATTCAGATGGGATCTGTAGGCTCTCCTTATAAATGATTAGCTATTATTTTACTAATTTCCCCGCTGCCCTCCGAGCTGTCACGATGCTGCTCTCTTGGGTGCACAGCCTCCGGGGCTCCACCGCAGCAGAGCCCGAGAGGTGGGGCTTCTGCAGCCTCATCCTTGCTTGCCCTCCTCCATAAAGAGGAGTCAGCAGGGACCCCAGGTGGGGCCCCGCACTCTTCTTTTACCTTTCATCAAACGAACCACAAGGATGCTACCACTCGCTGCAGACGGCAGGCATTGTTCGTGGGCTCCTGCCTGGCTCGTTCTATTCAAGGACAGAGTGTCCTACCTGTGAATTACTTGCCTGTGAATTTCGTCCCCTCTTCTGTCTTCTAGCTGTCTGCCTTTTGGCTTCTTCATTGCTCATTTGTGTCCCTGCTTGAAATTAGCAAGTGGCATTGAGAATAAGTCACCATCGCAGGGGCCATGTGCAGAGTCCTTGCAGTGTCCGTGCTCGGTGTTTATCTTGGTTCCTCTCAGCCTTGCTGGAGGACAGGCTGCCGTAGCCGAGGCTCAGAGAGAGGAAGCCACTTCCCGAGGTCTCAAAGCTCCCTGAGCCAACATTCAAACCCCGGTCCGTCTTCCTCCAAAACCTGTGTGGGTTTTTTTTTTAAATTAAAATAACTTTTTTGTATTCTTTTCTCTTTTTCTGTTTGTTTCTAATAATAAAGCAATACATCACACTCATCAAGTTGCTGAAAGTAAAAATTCTGACATACCATGAGTTGGCAATGGAAACTTTCATAGGAATAACCACTTCAAAAGGCAACTTGGCAATATCTAGTAAAGTTGAAATGCACATACCCTATAATGCAACCATTACATTCCTGGGTATTTACCCCCGGGAATCTGTTGAATATGTACTTGAAGATACCTGTACAGAAATGTTCACAGCAGCACTGTATTTAATGTATTTAAGAGGGGGGGGGGGAATCAACCTAGATAACCATCAACAAGAGAATATATACATAAAAATATATATGCATTGCCCTAGCTGGTTTGGCTCAGTGGATAAAGCATTGGCCTGTGGACTGAGAGGTCCCAGGTTCGATTCCGGTCAAGGGCACATGCCTGGGTTGTGGGCTCGGTCCCCAGTGGGGGGCATGTAGGTAGGAAGCAACCCATCAATGATTCTCTCTCATCATTGATGTTTCTATCTCTCTCTCTCCCCCTCTCCCTTCCTCTCTGAAATCAATAAAAATATATATTTAAAAAAAAATATATATATATATATTTATCTTAAAAAATGCCCAAGCCAGTGTGGCTCAGTGGTTGAGCATTAACCCAGGAACCAAGAAGTCACTGGTTCAGTTCAGCACGAAAGGGTTGTCAGGTTGAAAACTGAAGTTTGGGTCAACAACTGAGACATCTTTTTTTTGTGAACAGTCGAAAACCAAATTGTTGGAGATGGGAGACATTCGAGAAACGAGGTTTGACTGTAATTAATGTTGAGCATCTTTTCATGTGCTCACTGGCCATTTGTAAATGGCTATTCAGCTTCTTTGTCCATTTTTAAACTGGGTTGTGTGTCTTTTTTGTTGTTGATTTATAAAAGTTATTGATAGATTCTGGATACAAGTTCCTTATCAAATACATGATTTGCAGATATTTCCCGCCCCCCCCCCATTTTGTAGATTGTCTTTTCACTTTCTTTCTACTGTCCTTTGAAGCAAAAAGTTTATAGTGTTCATAAAGTCTTATTTATCTATTTTTTCATTAGTTACTTGAGCTTTTGATGTCATAGGTAAGAAACTATTGCATAACTTAAGAGCATAAAGATTTACTACTATGTTTTATTTGAAAAGTTTTATAGGTTAGATTTTTACATTTAAGTCTATGATCCATTTGGAGTTAATTTTTTATATTTGGTGCAAGGTAAGGGTCCAACCTCATTTTTTTTGCCTGTGCATAATCCAGTTGACCCAGTATCACCTTTTAAAAATTATATTTTATTTTTATTGTTGACATTATTACGGATGTCCTCTATTCCCCCCCACCTCCACCGCTTTACCCACCTCTACCTAGACCTTACCTTCCCCTCCTTCTGTCCCTCACCACATTGTTGTCTGTGTCCATGGCTATGTTTATATGTTCTTTGCCAGCATCATTTATTGATGAGACTATTCTTTCTCCATTAAATGGTCTTGGTACCCATATGGAAAATTAATTATGGTCAATATGACAGTTTATTTCTAGGCTCTCCGTTCTATTCCATTGATACATGTATCTGTCTGCATGCCAGTACCATATAGCCTTGATTACTATAACGTTGTAATAAGCTTTCAAATTGGGAAATGTGAGTCCTCCAACTTTGTTCTTTTTCAAGATTGTTTTGGCTATTTTTGGACCCTTGCATTTCAAGCCTGAGTTTTTAGTCATTTTGTTGTGCTAACTCCTATGAAGGAAAATGAGAAGCAGAACCACTAGTCATCAGTGGTTTTGTGGAGTATGTGAAATTAGTATATGAATCTGAAAGCTAAAAAAAAATTGAATTTGATTTTTTCATTCCAGTCCTCAAGCAACCCTTGGTACTGTGGGAAATAATTGAAGCAACAAGAGTGAAGAAACATGTGCCTCCTTGTGTTATACTGCTTTTGTTTGTTTTTCTGTGCTATATTACTTTTGGTTGTGAGGTTGCATTAGAGCAAAGAGAAGAAAATTCCAGAACCTGCAGTCTGCAGGGCCTCCTGTCTACCTGAATGATACTTACTTCCTCAGAATATCATCTTCCCTTTGTGTTTGAAGGAAATCCATTCTAATATAGCCTCTCCCCTACAGCAATAACAGCCAAATGAAGAAGCGGCCAACCTCTGCAGTGGGCTACAAGAGGCCTATCAGCCAGTATGCTCGGGTTGCCATGGCAATGGGGTCCCACCCCAGGTACAGGGTAAGAAGCTGGAAAGTAGAAGGGGGGAGGGGAGAGAGGGCCCAGGGGAGGTGATGCTCACAGCCTCTGCTGCCTCCACCTACCTCATCACCCTTGCTACACCCGGTATTTACGGAGTGCCCAGAAGGTACAGTCATGGGCTGCTGCTTATGTCTGGTATGATGCTCCTACCACAGGCTGAAAACATAATGTTTCTGGAGTTGGATGTGTCCCCTCCCACTGTCTTCGAGATGGAATTCTCTCATGACCAAGACCAAGATCCCCGTGCACTACACATGGAGAGGCTCATGCGGTTGGACAGCTTTCTGGAAAGACCCTCCACATCAAAAGTTCGAAAATCCAGATCCTGGTCAGTACCACCGTGACCAGAGTGGGCAGTGGCCTCAGGGTCGGAGGCAGGGAGACTGCACGGGCTACGGGGCTACCGGGAGGGTGTGAAGGGGGTGATGACTGGGGCTGTGGGGGAGGAGTTTCTACAGCAATAGGGTGAGGGAATGGACGGTCCTCACTGTCCTCTTTCCTGCACTTTCCCAACCTCCCCTTTCACCCACTGTCCCCACCCCCTGCAGGTGCCAGAGTCCTCAGCGGCCTCCACCCTCCACCGCACACGCCTCACTGGCCTCCGCTGCTCTGCGCCCCGCGACAGTGCTAGACCATGAGTGACAACCTTCAGTTAGGCTGCCCATCTGACAGACGCCTGGGATGGGACCGCCAACCCTGGATCATCTCATCTGCCGCTTGGTGTGTGTGTGTGTATGTGTGTGTGTGTGTGTGTGTGTGTGTGTGTGTGCACGCGCATGTGCGTGTTTGTATGTGTGAGGGGGTGAGACTCTGGCAGACCGTGCCTCTGCCTGCTCTTCTCAGCCTCCTTTATTTAATTAACGTTATTTATTCATGGAGCTCAGTTAGTGTGGGGGAGAGGCCCTCGCCTGAGCCTGCCGTGGTCACTGCATAGCCTCCTTTTCTGCTGACTATAGACCCCCCACCCCCCACCCCCCAGTCAGACCTCAGGCTCCTCCCTGTTCGTTCTCCCCAGAAGGGAAGGTGGCCAGTGCCTGAGAAGAGAGGACTTTTTCTACCTGTCTCCAAAATCTCCATCTCCTCCTATGCTGATGGTGAGCAGCTCCTAAGCACCTTCTGGGACTGGGAAAATGCTGGGTGCCCCTGAGGACAGGAGAGGGCCTGACAGTGCTCCCAGCACTTTCTGGGCCTCAGAAAACCTTGTTCAGCTTCTTGGGCTCCTTCTCAAAGACTTGAAAGACCTCACCCTCCCAGCCCACGCTCTTCAGCTTGCCAAGAACCCATGGCTTCCCGGACTGCTTCCTGCGCACCTTCCCAAGCCTCGGGTAGGAGTTGTGAACCAACCAGTTGCTGCCTCCTCGGACCTGCAGGAAATGGAACAGTAATGGAGACACTGTGGACAGTCACCAAGGGAAGTCCCTCCTCTCCTCCCATGTCCTTTGTGTCTGTGCCCCTCCGAGAAGTAACTTTGGTCAACAAGTGGTCAAGCCAACTCCCTGTTTTTGAGATGCTGCTCCTTCCTGCTTCAAATGTCTTCCCTGTAGCTGCCTGGGTCCCAGTTCATAGTGGAGGGAGCGATGTCATTATCCCCCCCGCCCCCCGGCTAAACAAAGGTATCGGAACCTGTTGCTTCCCCCTTCATTTAGCACAGGAGACGGAGAGCCGGCACGATCTGCCAGCTTGGCCTATTACCCCTGCTTCTGAGTCACACGTGTTGGGCTCTGTTTTGTGGAAAACTAACCAACCCCATCTCCGGCATTGTGCACACTGGTCCCTAAGGAAGTGCTCTCCGTCTTCTTTTGTGACATCCCAAGATGTCTCCAGGTATCTCAAGTGATAAGTAAATTTCTACCAAAAAAAGAAAAGAGATTAATTTTCATTGACTTTTTAAGTATGTGTGTTGGTGGAGGGTTGAAGAGGTAATCATGAGAGAAAACCAATGGTTTAGGATTTTAAAATGCCCTATTAGTGGGAGTCTGCAATTCCTAGAAGATGAGGAATTTAGTCATTATATAAAATCATAAAATTGACTGATTTGCCTGAAATTTAGTGTGTAGGAGGTGGCGGTGGGGCTGATTGCCTGGTTATTCTCTTTCCATCAGGAAATTAACCCTTTTTACACTTTTCAAGTTCTGCTCTGAGGACCAAGCTATGGGTTTTGTGTTTTGGTTTTTTTTTTAAATCAATATGCTGCCATTTCTGCTGCAATTTCTGGACTAGATGGTTGGGCAAACTCAATTGCCATTGGCTCCTGTCCATCAAGGATATAACATTTTTTCATCAGAGCCCAAGAGATTATTTGAGACTCAGAATTCAGATACTTGATTCAACTGAGGCTGGGACAGGAGTTGTATGTAGAAATCCCCCAGGTGGCCTGGGCGCAGGGGGCCTCCGGGTCTGCATTGAGCAGCCTCTCCCAGTGACCTCCTTCTCGTTTGTGGATGAAGCAGCACGTGTCACCCCATTCGCACTTGGACACATTGACTCTGCATTGTCTGGTCACTTGACCCTCACAGTCTTATAGCACAATCTACCCAAGTTCACCGCCCCTGGTCTGAGGGCTGGGCCCGAGGTGTGGTCAGAGGAGGAGCTCCTGCCTGCAGTTTTGTGTATGTGCGTATGTGTGTGCGTGTTTGTGTGTTTAACTCCACCGGGGATACTCTACACTCAGCGTAAGATATGCTGGGAACAGGGCCACTGGGGTGGTTGGATCTCAGCTTCTCTGTTTCTCTCTCTCTCTCTCTCTCTCTCTCTCTCTCTCTCTCGATGTATCAGACATTTGGTTGACAAAGTAAGGGCCCTGATTAGGACCAAATTTCCATGTCTGTCGCTATGGTCTTTATTTAGGACAACAGCTGATGCAGTGGCCCGTATATTACATATGTAATATATAAATATATATATATATAAAACATTGCCCTCTATCTCCTTGGCTTAGATGACAAGAAATGCACCTGCACCCTGGTGCTGCCAGCAGCCTGCAGGCCCCAGCCCTGTTCAACTTAACAGTCAATAATAAAGGAATGAGTATCGTTACCGAGTTGGTTGCCGGCCTTCTCTTCCCTTTGTTTCTTCCTACTTTTACTCCCATTTTTATTTTCTCCCATCTCTCTCTCCCTTGTTTTCCTAATGTGGGTTCAATGGCGCAGGGAGCCCAGCTGCAGTTAATAAAAGGGGACTGGCTGCTTAATAAAAGGGGACCCGTCTGCCCAGTACGGCTGAGAGGCAGGTCCCAGGCTCCAGGCTGAAGTCTGTGCCAGAGCCAAGGCAGCAGCTGTTCATGTTCTTGTAGCGTCCCCACCCCGTTAATTCTGAACTATTAGCAGATTTCAGAACTGCCTAGATACTGTCCAGATAAACTGTCAATAGCATTTGACAGCTCTGCCCCAACTGCGCCTCCATTTATCAGCCAAGAGAGGCTAGAACAGCGAATGATTTGTGTACGGTAAAGCACATAGATGCGCCTAGCACATGGTGGGTGTCAGATTAAAATAAAGACTACCTTTCCCTTTTGGTGTCTTCCCAGGGCCTCTTTCCCTCCCTTTTGGGTTCTAGCGATTGGCTCCCTCTAGCATGGAGGTCTCATAGGAAATGAAAAGTAGTTGCTGCTAAGAAAACAAACACAGAGCCCCTGACTCCCAGGAGAGTACGAGGTTGGTCTGTTGCACAACACAGCCGTGAACCATTGTTTTGGCAGTGACGGTTTTCCTGGAGGGGCTCCCTGCCTCCACACCAGGCTCAGCCCTGCCTGTGACACGGTTCCAGGCTGGGGGGGGGGGGGTGTTCTGCTTTTTGAGCAGAATTTGCCAGGTGTTGTGTTAGGCTCATTTTATCCTCCCAGGTGGGAATAATTACCGCTGGTTTATAGGTGGCATTTGGGGCAACTGACTATAGTCATACTTCAGAGATACTATGGCTTCAGTGCCAGACTATTATCAAAGAGAGTTCAAATCTTTTTTGTCATGGAGGGTCTTGCCTTTAATTTGCAAAAACAACGCAACACCTAGGAAGCACAATAAAGTGGAGCGCAATAAAACGGGTGTGCGGAGCCTTGGCTAACAGTAATAACGCTGGACTTGGAGACTCTAGAACCCATGTTTTTTCTTCTGTGCCACACTACCTGTCCAAGCCATCGGTACCTCAGGAGAACTGATAGGCACCCTGCATGTTTTACAGGTAGTGGAAGCCGTGGGCAGAGTGCTTGGAAATAAAACCAAATCTGCAGACCCTTAACCTCCAGTCCTATTTTAGAAGCACTTACTCCCCCCATTAGCAGGGGGCTCACCCGTGTGGCTGACAAGGGTGGTTTTCTAAAGCTCCACGAAGCAGCCGGAAGAACTCTCCCGTGGCCCAGTCCTTTGTTGACTGTTGATAAAGAAACTGCCATGTTTAACTTCTTCCTCCAAGACTGGGCACCTGATCTCCAGAGTTACTTCCTTCTCTTTTCATTGCCTGGGGGTGGGGAGTGTGTGTGCAAACTCTTAGCCAGGACTGAAGGTTCGCATAAGCTGGCCTGAACAAAATGAGAACACAGAAGCGTGCAGTGGACGCCAAGGGTGAGAACAGAACCAGGCCTCGGGAATGGCCTACTACCAGGGCCTCAGACACCACAAAGACCCTCTCTCTTTGACCACATTTCCTTCTGGGTGGAGTTCCTGCTCTTGCCTCAGCTGCTCCAGTTCACGACGTAGAAGATATGTCTGCCAGCAGCTCTCTGTTTACATGATCCAGTCATCCGGAGACACTTAGCGTCTCAGTCCCAGTGCCAAGTTCATGGTAATGTGATTCTGATTCAGTGTTTTGGGTCAGGTGGGTGGGAACATGATATATGAATAACACCTCCAAGAGTCCTCCTGCTGTAACCATGTATATGTGGGCAGGGATGCAAATAAAGGTATTTCTCCAAAAAAGATGATAAAGATAACAGGGAGGGTGGAGTATGCTCTAACAGTTAACCAAACAGATGTCCATGACTAGTGTGTCCATCACCCAGGATGGCTCATTCTATTCTGTTCATTTTTCTTACAACAATTCACCCGCATCAAAATTATCACCCTCAGAGATTCCACTTCATTAGGTCCAGGGTAGATCCATGTGGTGGGCATTATAGGTTGCCTTTCCAATATCCATTCTTCCCTCTGCCTTATTTACAAATAATTTTGTTTAAGGAGGGCAGTGCACACAATTAGAAATACTCTTTCCAGACTCCCTTGCAGCAGGGGGTGGCCATGTGACATGGTTTTGGCCTAGGTCAGTGGTCAGCAAACTGCGGCTCGGCAAACCGCGGCTCACGAGCCACATACGGCTCTGCCACAAAATACCGACTTCTCCGCATGGGCCATGAAGTTTCAATCTCACTGTACGTGCATGCCCGCACGTGGTATTCTGTGGAAGAGCCACACTCAAGGGGCCAAAGGCCCGCATGTGGCTCTCGAGCCGCGGTTTGCCAACCACGGGCCTAGGTGATGTAAATGAAAGTTGGCTAGGGATTTCTGGAAAATTATTTTGCTTTTCTTGATTTAGATATCTCCCATCTCTCCTCTTCCCCTTTCTTCTTCCTGCCTAGAACTCAAATGCATCTTCTGGAAGTATATTCTTTCATTGAACAAAAAACTAGCATCTGCTACCCATATACTCCAAGTATTGTTCTAAGTGCTGGAGATGCAGCAGTGAACAGAAGGACAGATAGCCCTATCCACACAGTGCTTGCATTCTAGGGTGGAGAGAGAGAAAAACATATTGCACATATATAGTGTACACATAATGGTGATAAGTGTAGTCAAGAAAAATAAAGCAGAGAAGGGAGATAGGGAGTTCCAGGTACTAAGGTGAGGGGGAGGTTGTAGTTTTAAGGTCCATACTAAGAAGGTGACATCTGAGCAAATTCCTGCAGGAGGTCAGGAAGTGGACCATGAAGATATCTGGAGGAAGAGGACTCCAGGAGAGGGAAGACAAATGCAAATGTAGGCAAGACTGGATCAGGTTTGCTCAAGGAGCAGCAACCATATTGCAACCCTGAGGCAATAAGCACAGCATGTGAAGGTTGATGGAGAAGAGACACAAGGAGACCCAAGTTCCTGATGGGATTTGTGATTCTGTGCCAAGCTGGGTCTATCCACTTACGCACTTACAATGGTGCCAGACAGACCCCTTTTAGCCAGTGGCCGGGGGATTTGCCAGGAATCTGCATTTGAAATGAGCACCTCCACTCATTCCAAGGAACCTCTTTAAAGGCTGAGCATCTCGGTTCTACCATTTGTGGTTCTGAGTCATGCTCACAGTGGGCCAGCCCTTCAGCAAGCGCCAGCAGCAGGGCCCCTGCCTGTGTAGACACCATGACTGCGCTCAAGGATGGTAGCGGCAGAGGGCACACAGCCACTGAGGGCACAGAGACCCTGGGGTCCCTGTGCTCAACCACATGCTGCTTCTTCACCACTGGGTGGAGGGAGGGGACAGGGTGCTAACTTGTTTGGACTGAAAAACCAAAGTGATTATTTATTCACACCCAAAGCTCCCAGTTGCAATAAGGAAAAGAAGACCCAGAAAAGGAAAGTGTTTTCCAAAGGCACACAAATGGTGATCAGGGGAGATGGGCCTGGGAGGAACAAGGACTTACTAGTCAGACACACTGTTTATATTTTTTGTTGTGTGTTTCTTTTTATTTTATAATATTTTTTAATTGATTTCAGAGAGGAAGGGAGCGAGAGATAGGAACATCAATGATGAGAGAGAATCATCGATCGGCTGCCTCCTGCATGCTTCCTACTGGGATCAAGGCCTCAATCCGGGTTTGTGCCCTGACTGGGAATTGAACCATGACCTCCTGGTTCATAGGTCGACACTCAACCACGGAGCCATGTCGGCTGGGCTATTTTTATTTTTGATATAATTTTAAACTCACAGAACAGTTGCAATAATCATACTAAGAACTCCCACATGCACGGAAATCCTGTTCAAGTTTTGCCAACTGCCCCAAGAATGACCTTCACCACAAAAGGATCCAATCCAGGATCGTCTGTTGCACTTAGTTGTCACGTCTCTTTAGTCTCCCATCTAGAAGTCTTCCTCCGTCCATTCTTGACTTTTGTGCCCTTAACATTCATTAATATTAAAGGCCAGTTAGTGTGTGGGCTGTGCCTGGATTCAGGTCTCCTCGTGGTTAGATTCAGGTGATGCACTGCATTGTGGTCTTCTCACTGTATCCCATCAGGTGGAACACGATGACATTGCTTTGTGCTATTAATGGTCATCTTAACTTTGATTATTTATTAAGGTGGTGCCTCTCAGGCTTTCTTTGGCAAGGAGATACTGTGAAACTATGTGACTATTCCACTCCAAATTTCATCCACTAGTTTGAATACTCATTGATGTTTCCTGCTTGAATTTATTATTATTATTTATCCCAAGGGTATTTTTCCATTGATTTTTAGAGAGAGTGGAAGAGAGAGGGAAAGACAGAGGAATATCGATCTGAGAAAAACACATCGATGGGTTGCCCCCTGCACGACCCCAACCAGGACCCCAGTTGGGGAGGAGCCTGCAACTGAGGTACGTTCCCCTGACCGGAATCGAACCTGGGACCCTCTGGTCTGCAGTCCAACACTCTATCCACTAAGCCAAACCAGCTAGGGCTTGAATTAATTATTACTATATGGTTGCTAAATGGTGGCTTTTAATTTCATTGTTTCTTCTACGTTTATTAGTTGACATTAACGTGTGAGCAACTGCTTTCTCTTCTTATTTGTTTGTTTATATCAATGTGGACTCATGCATTCCTATTTTATTCAATGGGTTATTATTATTATTATTATTTGATGTTCAAATTATGCCAGATTTGGTTAGTGGCTGTGCCTTCAAGCTGGCTTCTGAGTTCTTCTGAAATGTTCCCATTATTCTCTGAGCACTTCCTTACTTTATGGCGCAAAAAGATGTTACAGACTCATCCAAGGAGTCCCTTTAGTGGTGAATGGTGTGTTTATTGCTAAAGACTGGCTCTACTCCCAGGCTCTCTCTGTGGACAGAGCTCAGGATGAATATATAGAGGCTACACATACTTGCTCACTCACACACACTATATAATTATGTTTACTTTACCTCTACCTATCTAACCATGAGCTCATACTGCTCCCTCCAGTTCCCACCCAGTATCAGGGTTTATTCCAGTGTTCCTGTTTTCATACTTACAACTCCTTTCTCTGACAGCTGAGAGACCTGGTTCCCATTAACTTCAATGTAGTTACTTGTTTGCCCAGTGCCCTAGTAGATGGCCAATTTCTTGACCCACACAGAGCTGCCACCCTGCTCAGTTGGCCTCCTCACATGGGCACTGACCGGCTCTGCCAGGCCCCTGCCATGCAGGGCTGTGCCTCATGGCTTCTGACTGAATTACGAAGGAAGGGAGAAAGGAAGGGAGGGGAGTCGGGGGAGACATTCTGTTTGAAACAGGAACCCTCCCCGATTTGATATTCCTCTCTGTGTGCTGAAGCAAATTTAGAAAAGCACAAGAGGAGGAAGAAAGGATGTGAACTGCCCCTACTCCAGGGGCTTACCAATCAAATAGTCAGGGAGGACTTCCTTCTGAATGCTGCACGTGAAAACCCAGCGTGCCCGTCACCTACTGCTCTCTGTACACGCCTGGCTTTCAAACACGTCATCCTCACATAGGCAGGCATTGGGTCTCCACAGAAGAGAAGACGAACAGTTTCCAGAGTCCCACATCCCACGTATTCACACAGACATTTTATTTCATTTCTTTTGATTGATGGATTTTAGAGAGAGAGGAAGGGAGAGGGAGAGAGAGAGAAAGGGAGAGAGAAACATGGATTTGTTGTTCCACTTATCCCTGCATTCATTGGTTGAATCTTTTTTAATTTTTTTAGTCTTGTATGTACTCCGACTGGAGATCGAACCTACCACCTTAGTATCAGAACAACGCTCTAACCAGCTGAGCTACCCAGTCAGGGCTCAAACAGTCACTTTTCAAAAATTGTATCAAATGGTCATATTTGACGTCTAGTCTGTGACCTCCCCTTTCCTGAGCTGGTGCTAACCCTGGAATATAGCTGATTAAAGAACATCTTTATTTAAAAATAGGTATAAAGTCTGATGAAGCAATTAAGCTGTTCTCCCAGGGGAAATTCAAGTGCATGTTCCCTTCCTTCCTTCCTTCCTTCTTTGCTCCCCACTGTTAGGGTCGCCGAAGGAGGGAATGCACGAGGCCAAAAGGGTAAAGAATTATGAATTCTGGCCAGCACCTAGGGAGGGGGAGTAGAGATTTTAAAGACTCTAGGTGGGTTTTTTCTGGGTGGAGAATTCTCTGGCCAGGTCCTGAGGGGAAATATAATGGTCTTAGCAAGTGGAATGTGGTCTTAGCCAGTGCTAAGCAAAAGGGAATGTCTGTTGTGAAGTGATCTAAAGGTCAGTTACCAGGGGAGGGGGTGTCAATTCAATTATTTGATCAGACCTAACACACCCATCTCTCTCTCTCTCTCTCTCTCTCTCTCTCTCTCTCTCTCTCTCTCTTTCTTCCAGGGGCCAGAGGCCCACCGGATGGGAAATTGTGATAAACACACACACACACACACACACACACACACACACACACACTCTTTTATTTTTGAGTAGTATGATAATATATTTTACTTCTCTGCATTTTACATTAAGAACACAAGACTGAAGAACATAAAATAATACTTAAACATACAAACGACCGACTTCAGTTCTGCAGTTGGGCTGGCTTTGTATTTGGTTGGTTAAAATACATATGAGAGACAGAGAGGAAATGGGTTTGCAGAAAAGTGATAAGGAGGTGAGAGAGCTATCGGGGATGTCATCTGGAAAACACAGTCACATTCAGAAAGGACAATACGCAAACAGCACCGCATGGTGGGGGCTGGAAGGAGCTCAGCAGGAAGCGCTTTGTGCTCCAGCGGGGCTCTGGCCCTCCTGGGTCCTGGGAGCTACAGGAAGTGAAAGCTGACCTTGGAATCCTCTCGACTGGTGCAAGAATTTCACTGTCACCTCTGCAAAGAAAAACGGGTTTTCTGCTTTTATGACTGTGTGTGCAACTTTTGAAACCTAATGTTAAAACCATGGAGAACCAGAGAATTCTAGAGGCTTGGCGAGCATTTGAGGAGGGACGTGTGTTCCAGGCATCCTCTTCCATTAGTTAACAAGCGGGTCAGTGGCGCAGTATGGCAGCTCCCTTTGATCTGCAAAAGTGGCTTGACTCACCTTTGTTCTTGCAGAGATCAGGGCTGCCGTATGTCACAGGACTGACAACGCAGTGTCTGTGGCCCTTTCCCCTTGTCAAATTAAATCCATGTTTTGATTGCATTTTGTCCTAGTAGGATGGGATGCAGTGCAAAGGATAATGAAACAGTTTGGTGAAAATGACAGAAAGGAATACATTGATTTTTTGCCCTCAGTGCAGTAGGGAAAAATCACTCCTCCCTCCCAGCCTCTCTCAGCAACCAGAGCCCCTGAGACCAACCTACTCCTTGCCTCCCAGGGAAATAGCTCACCCCCACTCAATTTGCTTTGGAAATGGAAAAGAATTCTATCTGAAAAAGGGGGAGGATGGCAAATAAAATATTTTAAAAAGAGAGCTAGAATTTGAAAAATCAGACCGAGGCCGAAAACCAGGACTACAGGCTTTATTAGAGAAGGACCTGTCGGGCTGTCTCACAAGGGGAGAACAGCAACTCATGCAGGATGGGCACTCCTTTTGAGGGGCAGAATGGGAAGGAATGGGGGCTTAGTGTACTCGGCGCACGCTAATTGGTGGCTTAATGTATGGTCCATATCGGAACGAGGGCTTAGGGTATTTGGCAGGTGTGGATTGGTGGTTCAATGTATAGTCCATATAAGGTGCCTGGTTAGGTACTCAGGTATTTCCAGGGTGCAGGTTACGTCATACTCCGCCCACCAGTTGGGGGAAGGGAGGATCTATCAGAATTCAGCTCGAAAAACCCCCTGTTACCAACTACAAAATGAAACTCGGCTTGGGAATGATCACTGACAGTATTCTTCATCGCATCAGTGGAGTGAGAGTTATAATCCTGGCACTTCAGAAAGGAAGGGAGCTTTATTCATTCATTTATTTAATGACTATTTGCTGAAGACCTACAAGGAGCAAGGCATTATGGTAAGTATTACCCCACCAACAAGTCCTCACTTCTGCATAGCTTACTATTATCACCTTTTTCACGGCTACATCCCCTCCCCCACCAAATCTGGCCCAGGCAGCTGCAAGAACCTAACTGGCCTCTCAATTTCTACCTTTTCTTTCACCTCCCCTCCTGCACCTCATGGTACATTCTCCACATCATAGCCAAAGAGATATTTCATAGCAAAGAAATTATATTTAAAATGTGTTAAAATAAGATTACATGAGTCCCCTGCTTAAAACCCTCCCATGGCTTTACAGTGGCCTTTAGAAACTGGACTTTTTAAAAAAGGCCTACAGGGTCCTACATAATCTGATTCCTATCTGTTTCTACGACAATTGTGTGTCACTCTTTCCCCTTCAGGATACTCTAGCTACACTGGCACTTTTAATTTTGTTCCTTAATATGCTGTGCTTGTCCCCTGCTCGGGCCCTTTGCACTTGCTAAGTCCTTTTTTTTGGAATGCCCTTCCGCCAGGCTTGTAGATGGCTGGCTCCTTTTTATCATGCAGGTCTCAAATCAAATGTCACCTTCCCAGATAGGCTTCCCCAGGCTCAACAGGTAACTTCCACTCCATCACCCTTTTTCTACTTTCTAAACACATAGCACTTGCCATTATCTGAAGGTATTTGATTTGTTTGATTGTTGCTATTAGAAGCTCTCAGTGTGGCTGAAACGGGACAACCAATGGGTCCAGGCTGCCTGTCACTGCCTGAGCCAATTAAACGAGACTGGGTTGAACCATGTATGAGCTTTTATTCCAATAATGCCGGCAGGATGGGAGAGCAGCAGGTCATCCACAAAAATCTGCTCAGCACCCTCCTACCCCCACCCCCCAACACACACTCAGGGCATTTGCCTTAGGCAACCAATCCATGTGTCTCTCTCACATACATGTTTCTCTGTGTCTCTCCCCCTCTCTTCCACTCTCTATAAAAAAAATCAATGGAAAAATATCCTCGAGTGAGGATTAACAACAACAACAAAGGAGCTGACATTTCTTATGATTGTGCACAGGTTTATTTCTAGGGCATCCTGCTGAAAGCCAACCTGAACAGTGAGAATACTTGCTAAGGGCTCTGCTGAAGCGCCAGCTCCTGGCCTCACAGAGGAGCAGAAGGCCAGCCTCCTCAGGGCCTGCCTTTATTCTTTTTTTTTTTAATATATTTTATTGATTTTTTACAGAGAGGAAGGGAAAGGGATAGAGAGTTAGAAACATCGATGAGAGAGAAGCATCGATCAGCTGCCTCCTGCACACACCCCACTGGGGATGTGCCCGCCACCAAGGTACATGCCCTTGACCGGAATTGAACCTGGGACCCTTGAGTCCACAGGCCGACGCTCTATCCACTGAGCCAAACGGGTCAAGGCCTGCCTTTATTCTTTACAAGAAGGAAGCTTAGGCCTTAGGCCGGCAGGCAGGACCCCTGGGGAATCTGCACACGCTGCAGCTAGGACACAGTTCCCAAGTGAGGGAAGGCTCCTCAGGGAACTTCGGTGAAGCCCAGCAGGAGCTCCCTGTCCCTGACTCTTGGGCCTACGATGTACCATAACCACGGCTTCTCTCCAAAAGAAGTCTCCATGGAAAATGGAAATACTAGTACTCAAACAGGGCTGGACTATTTTTTTAAAAATATGTTTTTATAGATTTTAGAGAGATATGAAAAGAGAGGGAGAGAGAGAAACATGAATCAACTGCCTTCTGCAAACCCCCGACTAGTTAGTGATCAAGCCCACCATCCAGGCATGTTTGCTGACCGGGAATTGAATCCAGGACCCTTTGATGTGCGGGACTACGCTCCAACCAACTGAGCCACACCAGCCAGGGCAACAAAACATTTTTATTTGCCTTATCTCATCCAGTTCTCATGAGGGACCACTATGCTAGCAGGTAATATTCTTTTCATTTCCCCCCAGATCTCGTAGCTACAGGTGCTTGAATTCAAACTTTTTAACTCCCAGAATAAAGCTCTTCCCTGAAAGTTTCAGGGAATAAGAAAGGAAACACCAAAAAGAGGAGGCCTAGAGAGGAGTTAATGAGCACACTAACGTCTTTCAGGCACTGCCTGAGAGCTGAGTGCATTAACACTCTGGCAATCACAGTTGGCCCCAAGTGTGGGCTAAATATGCACCTCGGGCCAGAGAAAGCCAGCAGGCACAGGGTTGCAGGTATTGGCAGGAAAAAGCCATCAGAGTGAGGAGAGAGAGGTCTATGCCAAGGGGATAGGCGCAGGGTGCCAATGCACTTGGTTGCACTCCGATCTACTTGTATCCTGCATGAAGTCCATTTTGGCACTGACTCGTCAAGGTGGTAGCCTGTGGCCATAACTAACAAGTTACTAGTAGAACCAGCCTCAATCCTGTTACTGACTACTCTTCCCCTACTTAGCATCTCCCTCTTCTACCACTCATTCTGGATCCTCCTCATCCTCGGCCAACCTTTTTTCTGGTCTCGGTTGCTCACCTCCATCTTTGAGGAATATCAGACCTGCACCCTCGAGGTTACTGAGCCCTCATGTGAGAACCAAGTAGTCCAATCCAGTGGATCCTCCAATAGGGAGCCATGCTGGAGTTTTGAGTCACTTGGTATCACTGTCAACTCAGAGATCTAAAAAAAAATATGGGTAGTCCCTTTCCCCCAGTGTTCAGTTATTCCAGGAAATGCCATAAATCCTTTTGTGGCAGGATTAAGAGAGTCACTACTGTATATACTTATTGCAGCATTTTAGGGTCATTCCTCATTAGTCAGCATCTTCTTCAACTGATGGGCTCTGGATGTGAGAACTGGCTCGGGTCTGGAAACGGGGTGAGGGACTGTGATTTTCCATCACAGTGGCTGGCCTCAGCTTCCTACTCACTTGTATTAGTTGTATATTGCTGCATAACAAATTACCACAAACTTAGGAGCTTAAAACAAAATGTGTTTTATTATCTTACATTTTTCGTGGGTCAGAAGTTCAGGCATATCTTAGCTGGATCTTCCACTTGAGGTTTCACAAGGTTGTGATCAAGGTGTCAGATGGACTATGTTTCTTTCTGGAACTCCTATCTGGATGGAGCTCCTTTCTGGAGCTTGGAGTACTCTTCCAAGTTGACATGGTTATTGGTCAAATTCAGTTCCTTGCAGTTGTAGGACAAAGGGACACCATCTTCTCTCTTATGCGCAGTTTACTTTTAGCACTTTGCTTCTTCAAGGCCAGCAGGGGGATCTTTCCGTTCAATTGACTAAGATGGAGGGGTTTTATTTGTTTTGTTGTTTTTTAAATATGTTTTTATTGATTTTTTTTTATTTTTAGTGAAAACAGTTGTATTACAGAAAAGCTTCCTGCTGCAGGAAGGGGACCCAAGCCCTGTTTTTATTGATTTTTATTTATTTATTTTAAAATATGTTTTTATTGATTTCAGAGAAGAAGGGAGGGGGAAAGAGAGAGAGAAAGAGAGAGAGAGAGAAACATCAATGATAAGAAGGAATTATTGATCAGCTGCCTCCTGTGCACCTCTCACTGGGGATCGAGCCCACAACCCAGGCATGTGCCCTTGACTGGAATTGAACCTGGGACCCTTCAGTCTGCAGGCCAACATTCTATCCACTGAGTGAAACCGGCTAGGGCTGTTTTTACTGATTTTTAGAGAGAGAGAAAGGGAGAAGGATAGAGAGATAGAAACATTGATGCGAGAGAAACACATCGATCGGCTGCCTCCTGCATACTTCCCACTTTGGATCAACCAGGGCATGTGCCCTGGCCAGGAATCAAACAGGCAACCTCTTGGTTCCTGGGTTGACGCTCAACCGCTGAGCCACACTGGCTAGGCAAGATGGAGTTTTTTAAAATGACATAATGTAATTAAGGGAGTGACTATCCCATCACCTTTGCCATAATCTACAGGCAAGAATCAAGGCATGGGTTTTCAAGGAGAGAGAATTATATAGGAGTGTGACTCATGGAGGAAGGGGGCTCACTCTAGAGTGTGTCTTTGTGTCTGTCACATTCATGCTTGATCTTGTTTTGAGTATATAATTCAAGCAAATTATACTGTCTACCTGTCTATCTTGTTCATAAGAGCACCACGGTCTATAGCCATTGCCCCTTGAATCGGGATGACCTCGTGACTTGCTTTGACCAATAAGAATGGAAAAAGTGATATTGTGCCAGCTTCAAAGTCTAGGCCTTGAGACTCCTTGCAGCTTCTGCCTTTGGCCTCTTGATGTGCTGATATCTCCACTGGGAAGGAAGCTGGTCCAGCCCAGTAAATGAAAGAAGGCCAATGTGGAAGAATACCAAAGTGTCCCAAGCCAGCAGTCAAGGTCAACTGCAAGACATGTAAGTCATGCCAGCTTGGAGCGTTCAGTCCAGCTACCTCTGCAGCGAATACAGCTATGTGAGTGAGCGCAGAAGAGGAACCACCCAGCCTACCCACAGAATCATGAGAAATAACACATCACTGTTGTCTTAAGCCACTGGTTTGGGGGTAGTTTGTTACACAGCAATAAGTAACTGAAATATGTATTTCTACACCAACTCCAGTCAATCATTGTTCGACGGTTGTTCCTGCGGGCAGTAAGACCCTGGCTTTTTTTGGTCTGCCCTGCGCATGAGTCAAGCCGGCTCCAGTGATCAGGGAAAACTCTCGGGCAGAGAGTCCCAGATGCCTGCAGGAAGGAGCTGTCAGCGTATACAGGAACACTGAGTGCTGAGCGGATGTGTTGGAAACCAGCCACATTTGCTACAACCTCAGAACCTCTTTTTCTCCAACTTGTAAACATACCATATGTGGGATGGGGGTAGGAGGTGGATAAGAGGAGGTTTCTTTGCGGAACCAAGCACATTGGAGTGGAAGGTGCCTCTGGGAGGCACCACCACCTGGGAAAAATTTGCAGAACATAGAGTTGGACTCTCAAAGACTGAGATTGGGGGCCTACCTCATTATTTTCATCTTCTCTGACTGTATACAAGCTGGAGTCCTCACAGCCTGCTGTCAGACTGCGTGCATAGAATCTTACATTGTTTTCTGCCTCCTAGCAGGTGAGCTCACTTACTCTTCCTGCTGGATTTCTCTTTAGTCTCCTATCAAATCTACTGTCATTCTCACCTCTCAGCATCTACCTGTCTCCCAGCCACTGCCCCTGAGGTCCTCACCAACTCCAGATCCTGTCCTGTTCAAATTTAGTTCATTTAGCGTTTCTGCTATATCCCATATCAGTTATCAGTGTTTTTCCCATATCAGGCCTTTTCAACCTTAAGAAGTCTGAAAAAAAAGGATTTGTGAAAAAAGATCTCATTGGATCTTGGCAAGGTAGCTCAGTTGGATAGAGTGCTGTCCCCATACACCAAGGTTGTGTGTTTGATCCCAGGTCAGGGCACATTCAAGAATCAACCAATGAATGCACAAATAAGTGGAACAACAAATCAATATTTCTCTCAAGTCAATAAGTAAAAATAAAATAAAAGGGATGGAACCATAAAAAAGGATCTCATTGGTCAGATGAAATGACAGGAAATCTCCGGTGTGATTATCTCCATCCCAGCATTGTAGGGAGATTATATTTAAAGTTGCAATAGATGTGATATCCTAGGCGGCAGAGTTGTTCCCAGGTAACAAATGTTGGTAATTAACATTTCAAAATAGGGAAATCTTTCTTTTGTCTGAACACTCAAACAGGTAAAGTGAAGCAAATTTTGTGTGTACACCAAGATGAGCTGTGTTCCTGTATTTGGAATATAAGGAAGTGATTCTACAAGGGACTGACCAAAGAAATTTACTTCCAGTTTATTAAGACCACAAGAGCGCCTTAGCAGGTTTGGCTCAGTGGATAGAGCATTGGCCTGCGGACTGAAGGAAGGAGCTGTCAGCATATACAGGAACACTGAAGGGTCCCGGGTTCGATTCTGATCAAGGGTACATGCCCAGGTTGTGGGCTCGATCCCCAGTAGGGGGCGTGCAGTAGGCAGCCAATCAATGATTCTCTCTCATCATTGATGTTTCTCTCTCCCTCTTCCTTCCTCTCTGAGATAAATTTTTTTTAAAGTATATTTTATTGATTTTTTACAGAGAGGAGGGAAGAGGGATAGAGAGTTAGAAACATCGATGGGAGAGAAACATCGATCAGCCGCCTCCTGCACACTCCCCACTGGGGATGTGCCCGCAACCAAAGGTACATGCCCTTGACTGGAATCGAACCTGGGCCCCCTCAGTCCGCAGGTTGACGCTCTATCCACTGAGCCAAACCGGTTTAGGGCTCTGAGATAAATTTTTAAAAAAATTTTTTTTTTTTAAAGACCACAAGAGTAAATATCACAGCATTTTGTATTACGCATGCAAAAACATCCAGGTTTAAAATATCCAGATGCAAAAGAAAAACTAAGTTTAGAAGAAAACCTTAGTCTTAAACCAAAGATCAGAATATATGGTGTATTATTTACTTCTTCTATGAATGACAAATGGTGGCAACAATAAATGAGTTTTTTTTCCTACTTCTTACGATAGTTATTTAACTTTGTCTACCATGTATCAAAATCTGCCATTCATTTTATCTAATCCTCAGAACAACATCCACTAAGCCAACTACTTCTAGTTTAAATTCATGACCACACATTTCAAAAGGAGTCTCTCAACGCTGCCAAGCAACCTACTGCACTTCCTTAGTATGTCCTCTCCCCATTTTCCAAAACAATTATTTCACACATCCTCTGCTCTCCTCAAATCTCCCACATCCTCCCCCACTTCCTCAGTCCTGCCCACCCCTTCCTAGATCCCTCTTTATATTTCACGAACATACCAAACTCTTTCCTTAACTTCAGGGCCTCTGCAATTCCCCTTCCCTCTAATTGGAATGCTCCACACCCTGATCTTCTCCAGGCTAATTCCTTCTTGCTTTTCTTCTGTCTTCTGTTTCAGCTCAAATTCTCAGAGAGGCTTTCCTTGTAATCTAAAGATGCTCCCAACTCAGTCATTCTCTTGCACAACTACTTGTTTTATTGTCTTTCGAGCATTTATCAATATCTAATATTGTCTATTTATTTCTCTCCTATCTCCACTTGAATAAAGCTCCGTGACAGCATGACGTTACCTACTTTACCTATCGGGTTTACTTCTGTATTCTCAACACCCAAATCTGAGCCTTGGGTGTTGAGAATAGCTTAACAAGGCAGTATGAGGGCACAATGGCTGTTAAGGATTGTATCGCCCTCTAGTCCTAACAAGCCTGTCCCGTGACCACACATTTCAGACAAAATGAATTTTCATTGAGTACATAGTCTCAATTTTTGGCAGATGAGGAAACTAAAGATTAGACCATCTACATAAATTGCTTCCGTTTATCCAAGTAGTAAGTAACAAAGTTGGGACTTGGACCTAAATCCTTTTACATCCCGGCTGTGCCCCCATCTATGTAAATTATCTCTAGCCAGGATGAACATTTGACAATGTGTTTGGCTTCTGAGGACTATTGTGAATGTGGACAGCATTGAAGACAACTTCAGAATGAATAGTCAAATTCCTCAGGCAGAAAACCAAGGAGATGCTGAGGACGTCTGGCTGGACAAAGCCAGTGGTAACTAAGGAGCAGCATAGCCTCGCTGTTCCCAGCTTGCTCCTGGCTGGCCTCCAATCCCTCCGCCTTCCTTCCTGCTTCCTACATCTCTGAGTCTCTGACCACCTGCAGTCCAGGCCAGTTTAAGTCGGCTCTGGTTTTCCCTTCATGGCCATGAGGTGAGCTAGTTCATGCCTGACAATAGCATCCAGATTCATGCTTTAGAGACCCCGGAATAGGATAGTTTCCAAGGGGTCTATCAATTCTAAATCCGCGTTTATACATCAGCCTTAATTCTCAGGAAGTTGCCTTTTTATTTCTCTGCAGAAAATGAGAACCTTGGTTGACATTTCATTGATTCTCATAAGGAAAAGGAGAGAAAAGGGGGGGTCTCTTTGGCTGTTGCCTTAAATAGATTTAGGAAAATCTTCACAAATAGGCAAGAGCCTCAAGAGATGCTGAATTTAAGAGATCATTTGTTGGATTTTCTTCAGAAACCAAGATCTAAACAGGTTATAATATTATCATTTATTAAATGTTTACTGTACCTGTCATTATTCTAAGCTCTTTATTTGTATTTATTTGATCTTTATAAGAAAGTGATGAAATCGATACTATCAATATCACACCCATTTTCCACATGAGAAAACTGAGGCCAAGAAAGATTTTTTAAAAATTTGTCTGAAGTCACATGCTTATGTGGTGAAACCAGGATTTCATCTTCACCACCTGTTTTGTGTTTGCTTGTTGGTTTGTTTTTGCTATGAATTCCTTTGACAGTTTGTTGAAGCCTATTGGCCCCTTCTCAGAATCTCTTTCAATGTGTAAATAAAATACATAAGATTACAAAGACATTTATATTGACATACAGTGATCAGCTTATTAGAAAAACAAATCTGTGATATGGCAAATATGTGCTTCATTTAAAAAATATGTTTTTATTGATTTTTAGAGAGAGAGGAAGGGAGAGATGGAAGCATCTCTGAGAGAGAAACATCAATTGGCTGTCTCCTGCTCACCCCCTACTGGGGATCAAGCCTGTAACCGGGCATGTGCCCTGACTGGGAGTCAAACCAGCGACCTCTTGGTTCATGGATTGATGCTCAACCACTGAGCCACACTGGCCGGGGGTGCTTCATTTTCAAGATCTAGTGGCAGGTCTAAAATATTGAAATTGTGATAACTGTAATACAATATAAAGATATCTGTGATTTCTGTTAGTGACAAAGTCATAGGTGACAAATCAGTTTAAAAGTAGTGAAAATAAAAACATAATTTTGTCTAAGCTAATGTCGAAGTACATTCCCCTGGACTCCAGGTTGGGAACCCTGATGTAAAACCTGAGGACATAATACTCCCTGCAGGGCTGCAAAGCCCTCCTAACTGGTCTCCCTCCTTCTAATGTCACTTATGCTCCCTGCCCCACCACTCTCTTCACTGGCTGTCATCATAAACCGTAATCTAGAAGCTCCTCCTTGGAGCCTTGCTGGACACTCTCCAGCCCTAATCTCCATAGAGTTTATTACCTTTCCTCTGTGTCACTTTAGGATCTTGCATACATATTTATGGTTACATAGTATTTAATTTGTTTATAGGTCTTTCTTACTTTAATATGAGCTATTGGGGCCCTGGCCAGGTAGCTCAGTTGGTTTGAGTGTCATCCTGATACGTTAAGGTTGTGGGTTCCATACCTGGTCAGGGCACATACAAGAAGCAACCAATGAATGCATGAATAAGTGGAACAACAAATCAATGTCTCTCTCCTTTCTAAAAAAATAAATAAATAAGGAGCTAATTTGGAGCAGGGACTGTGTCTTGCTTATTCATCCATTCATTTATCTATTTATTCATTCAATAAAAATGTACCGAGCACTTTCTCTTACAAGGTGCTATCCTGGGCACTGCATGTATAATAATGAACATGACAGATATAGTCCCTGTCCTCATTGCTTTGTAGTCTTGCATTCCTTTCTGGTCCTCAGTATTTGGTTCATGTCTGAAAGCTAAAAACTAATTTATTTAATTAAACTAATTTATTTAATTTAATTAAGTTAATGGCAATGAATTCTTATTACCACATGCATTATTTACCTAGTCTAGGCCCAAACTAAAACATAACACAGAAATATAAAGAGTACTTGAATATCTTTTTAACATATGGACAGAAGTACCTTAAAAAATTTTTTTTCTTTCTCCAATCAAAAGATATAGAGTAGCTGAATAGATTAAAAAAAAAACATATGCTACCTATAAGAGACTCACTTCAGCTTTAAGGGCACACATAGACTGAAAGTGAAGGGATGGAAAAAGATATGCCATGCAAATGGAAACCAAAAGAAAGCAGGTATCGCTATACTTATATCACACAAAATAGACTTTAAGCCAAAGACTGCAACAAGAGACAAAGAAAGTCATTCTATAATGATAAAGGGATCGATTCATTGAGAATATAACATTTGTAAATATGTATGCACTCAATATAGGAGCACCTAAATATAAGAAGCAAATATAATAGCTGTAAAGGGAGAAATAGACATCAACACATAGTAGGGGGCTTCAATATCCTACTTTCAGCAATGGATAGATCACCCAGGCAGAAACTCAATAAAGAAACATTGGACTTAAATGACATGTTAGACCAGATGGACTTAACAGACATTTACAGAACATTGCATCCAACAGCATCAGAACACACATCCTTCTCAAGCACACATGGAGCATTCTCCAGGATATATCGTATGTTAGGTCACAAAACAAGTTTTAATAAATTTAAGAATTTTGCAATACTATCAAGCATCTTTTTTTAAAGTTAAATCTTTATTTGTTGAAAGTATTACATATGTTCCCCTTTCCCCCCATTAACCTCTTACCTATCAAGCATCTTTTTCAGTCACAATGATATGAAAGTAGAAATTGATTATAAGAAGAAAACTGAACAATTTACAAATATGCAGAGATTAAACAACATGCTCTGAACAACCAATGGGTCAAAGAAATCAATGAGAAATCAAAATATATCTTGAGTCAAATGAGAATGGAAGTATAACATACCAAGACTTGTGGGATAAAGCAAGCAGTTCTAAGAGAGAAGCTTATAGTGATAAAATCCTACCTTAAGAAAAAAAAAAAAACGCTCTCAAATAGACAACCCAACTTTATACCACAAGGAACTAGGAAAGAAAGAATAAACTGAGTTCACAGTTGGTAGAAGGAAGAAAATAACAAAGATCAGAGTGGATGCTTTAAAATATATATATATATTTTTCATTGATTTTTAGAGAGAGGAAAGGAGAGGGAGAGACAGAGAGAGAAACTGAGAGTGAAACATACGTAGAAATTGAACTGACAACCCTTCGGTGCATTGGGACAATGCCCAACCAACTGAACCACACTGGCCAGTTGCTATTTTTAAAAGTACAATTCAGTGGCATTACGTACATTCATACTGGAACTTTCTCATTATTCCAAACTGAAACCCTGTATCTATTAAATAATAACTCCCCATCCTCCCCTACTCCAGCCTCTGATAGAACTTGTTAATTTTTTATATAAGTATGTTTAATCAGGATTCTTAAATAAGTTCTTTTATTAGTTAATTATATTTTAACTTAGATTTCACTGATACTCATGAAGTAGATATTGTTTTTAAGTGTTTATTACCTAATGAATTTCCTCTTTTGTGAACTGTCCATATTTGTCCATCCTACTTCTGGGGTATAGTGTGATGTTTTAGCAGGGGTATTATAGTGTGTTTTTCCTCATGGGATAAAAACACTTTAATCAAATTAATTTTAGTTAGCTTCCATGCAGCAGCACAGAAAACCTAGGAAGAACAGGAGGATTATATTCTTCCCTTCTTTTAAAAAAAAGTATTAGTTAGCTATCACTAATAATCATAATTAATAGTTCTTATTAAAAAAGAAACAAAATCTTCTTTACATAAACCCCAACCACCAGTCCCACTACTCTCAGATAATTACTTTTAGTAAGTTCTTGTGTATCCTTCCAGAAATATAAAAGTATGGTATAATAAAAATAAAATAAAAAACAAAAAAGTATCTATATATATAAAAGCCTAAGTGACGGTTACGACTGAACAACCGGAACAACAGGTCAACCAGATGCTATGATGCACACTGACTACCAGGGGACAGATGCTCAACACAGGAGCTGCCCCCTGGAGGTCAGTGCACTCCCACAGCCAACCTCCCACGGCCAGCCAACCTCCTCCAGTCCCTCCCCGTGGCCGGCAAACCTCCCCAGGTCCCTCCCCCCATCCGGCAGGCCCTGTCCAGCAGGCCCAGTCTGGCTAGCCCCGATTGGGACTGGGTGAGATGGCCCCAATAGGCCTTGATCACCAGCCAGGCCTAGGGACCCTACCCATGTACGAATTTCGTGCACCGGGCCTCTAGTAGTATAATAAATACATAAACCAGTAACAGTCATTTAATATCAAGTATTACCTACTGTACATTATTGTATGTGGTATACTTTTAAAAAATACATTTTTATTGATTTCAGAGAGGAAGGGAGAGGGAGAGAGCAAGAGAAACATCAATGATGAGAGAGAATCATTGATTGGCTGCCTCCTGCATGCTTCCCACTGGGGATTGAGCTCACAACCTGGGCACGTGCCCAGACCAGGAATCAAACCTCGACCTCCTGGTTCATAGATCAATGTTCAACCACTGAGCCATACTTGCCAGGCTGTGTTATCCTATACAATAAAAGGCTAATATGCAAATCAACTGAGTGAGGGATGACTGGTTGCTATGACATGCACTGACCACCAGGGGGCAGATGCTTAACGCAGGAGCTGCCCCTGGTGGTCAGTGCGCTCCCACAGGGGGAGTGCCACTCAGCCAGAAGCCAGGCTCACGGCTGGCGAGTGCAGCAGCAGTGGCGGGAGCCTCTCCCGCCTCTGCGGCAGCGCTAAGGATGTCCAACTCAGACACCCCCGAGGGCTCCCAGATTGTGAGAGGGTGCAGGCCAGGCTGAGGGACTCCCCCCACCGCCAAAGTGCACAAATTTCGTGCATCGGGCTTCTAGTATGTTCATAAGACTGGCAGTTCAGTAGGTTTGCTTACACCAGCATCACCACAAACACTGAGTAATGCATTGTGCATTATTGTATAGGATAACACTACAAAAGCTACCATGTCACTAGGTAATAATCTTTCAGCTCTGCTATAATCTTAGGGGACCACTATCATATATGTGGTCAGGCATTGACTGAAATATCCGTGTATGGGGCATGCCTGTAAAGACAGTGGGAGTAACTGGCCTAGCAGGATCTGAAAACAAGATGAGGGAGACTGCCTAGTGAACAGGGCTGCATGACAAGCCTGTCAACAGCTGGGGATGGAGAGGTGTTTCTTGAACTGACTATAGACCTAGGCTTTACAGAGAGAGGGTACATACCTTCATGTTATGAATAGTGCTCTGAGTTACTAAAGGAGTTTGTGAAAATATATCTTCATCAATGGCTGTTGATCAAATGACTTAAAGAGAAATATGAGTATCTCAATGCCCTCTCAAACTCCCTATGGAGACTTTTCTTTAGTGTAACAGACCCCTTTTGGAAATTGGAAGAAAAGTTTTGAATCCTCTTCTCAAAAAATGAACAATTAACACATACTGCTCTCACCCGTCTTACCTCCCAAGAAGCAGCCCAATACTCAGGTCTATTTTAGAACACGGTAACGTTAGTAAACTGGAAGCTGCTTCTGGAAGCAGGTGGATTTAGGAGATCAGTAGGCGTCATTACACATTCTTTTTACTTTGCAAAGAGTTAAGATGTGGATAACGCGACCGAAGATGCCGCATTCCTGATCTTTTAGGAGGCTGTTATGGACAACTACAAATAATGGTTTCTGACCTCAGACACAGCTGAATCATTCAGCAAATATTTACTGGGCACCCAATATACACAGGCACCGTGCCGGAGCCGAGCTCCCCAAGTTTGACAGGCATTCAGGGGAGATGGAAAGGGCTCTGGGTTGGCAATCTGATTTTTGTTTTCTCTACATCCTAGACTTGTGAGCTCGGTAAATCACTCAATTTCAAATTGCTTCATGCATTAAAGTGGAGGAGAACTGTCCCAAGTCTTCAAAAAGGTAACTTTTGTAAAGATACACATAGACATATGAACAAAAACTTAAGTACGAGGTTTATTGAAGGTGAGAGTTGGCAGGGTCGCCCCTTGAGGGAAGAGACTGCTCCAAGTCTCTGTCTACAGCCAAGGCGGCGCCCCGCACAGGGTCGCAGTTCGTTTCAATGAGCCTTCCGGGGCGGATCAACTTCCGCTTCCGTAGGGGTGGGCGTGAGAGCCTGACGCCACGCGCAGGCTGGCAGCCGCCCTGTCCTCACGCGCATGCTCCGGGGCTTGAGGGGGCGTGGCGAGGCGCGGCCACCGCCGGCTCGCTCTCCGGGCCGCCGCGCGCGGTGGGCGGGGGCGCGCGCGCGCGCGCTCGCTCGCGCTGCCGGCTGCATACAGTAGTGACGGCCGCGCGAAAACGGACACATGACCGTAGCTGCTGCCTGTACATAGTGGACTAATATGGTTTGGCGGTAGATTTTTTGACAAAATAAAGACTATTCGCTAAATTCACCTCTGAGACAATGTACAATGTCAGTACCATGTATTTTAGATCATTATCATCTGAAAAGCATGTTGCTCTAGGAAGCCTCCATCTTCCTAGTCTTGTTTGTTTCCGTAATGATTGTGGGTTAATCAGCCTCGGAGAGTCTAAAGGCCCTAACTCTTCATCATTATGACTTTGACACCATACCAACGATCCCTCTTACTATTTGCTAAAACTCATTTCCTCAGCCTGGACATAAAATAGGTGTCTATCTCAAAGTGTAGGGAGGTCCAGAGTAACAACCATCTCCCCATCCCTGGTGCTCCATAAAGATGAACCATATCTCGACTACTCTC
>NW_005871632.1:182849-188686 GCF_000147115.1 Myotis lucifugus
GAGGGTCGCCGCGGCGCGTGCTGCGCCGCGACTGCGACAGTCTCGCGTGTGGAGCTGCCTCGGTCACGTCGCTCTCGCCCGATCGTGTCGCTCGCCGCCGCCGGCGCGGGGGAGTCTGTTGTGCTTGCACAGCAGCCGGTTCCCCTCCCCGGTGCGCTGAGGATCCCCATTGGATGCGGACGGGAGGAGCTCGTGCGTGCACCCAGCTCGGGGAGAAGCGGGGAGCACAGAGCTGGGTCGAGTTCCCCCGCCAGAGCGAACACGGCGCCGCACCTCGGGCTCCCTGCTCCTCCGGGCGCCCAGGTCCAACGTGGGGTCACGGGGCGCCCGTTTTTGTTGCTGCGGGAGCTGAAAGTGCAGGAGGTGTTAGACACAAGTAACAGGTGGGACTTGTAGAATTTTTTTTTTCTGTTTCCGTAGAGACCTACTCTGAACAAGGCAGCAATGCATGGCGGGACGCTGTAGTGTGTGCCCGGCCTTGACTTTTCCGTAGTTAAAGTGATGGTGGTGGCCTCACCAAGTTTGTACTTAGGGGGTAAAACCATTCCCCCCCCTCCTTTCTTAATTTGCTATAACGAGATTTAGAGGTAGGTTTTTAAAAAAATAGGACTGTTTAGGATTAGTGAGAACTTTTATGTTTTATGAAAAAAATTTGAAGTGTGTGTATACGGGTGGAAGTGAGGATGCAGCAGGCAAGTAACAGGACCTGAAACAGCCTGTTAGCGCTGGGAAGCGAGAAGGTCTGGGGGCATTATCTCTAATGGTGGATCCTGTCGGTAATACTTGAACAGCGTGGGGAACCCTTCTCAGTGAGCCTTTATTATGTGATTGGTTTCTTTTTGAATGAGATGTTTCGGGATAGAAAAGTAATAAATGTTCACGCTGGGAAATTTGTGAAGATTATAGAAACCTATAAAGAAGAAAATTTTAAAAATCACCTATTTCACCCCTCGGCTATATCTGTTAACATTTTGGTATATATTAGGGGGTTGATGAGTCTGACACTGTTTCAGCTGGACATGTGAAAAAGTAAATAAAAGCCCATTTTATTTATTGAGTGTTTTTACATACAGTTTGCCTTCATAATTGTGACTGCTGGTAGTTACCCTCTAAAAGATTTAAAACATTCTATAGAAATGATTTTCTTGGTGGTCTGGAAATTGCCCCTTCGCAGAAGACTGTTATACTTTTTTCTACTTGATGAATACCTCAAGACCTCTTCCTTTTATTAAAACGAGGATGGTAAATTTTAATTGTAAACTTTAACTATTAGATAAGCAGACCCTCACCCTAGTTATGTTAATTAATTTAGTCTCTAGAATCTTAGTATTTTTTGAAGTACTATTTCTTTGGATGAAATAGTCTAATCATTGGGAGATTTGTGATAAATAGGAAAAATTTGTTTACATCTGTTTATATTTACCTGTAATGAATTAGTATGTTTATTTATAACTAGAGGCCTGGTGCACGAAATTCGTGCACTTGGAGGGGGTCCCTCAGTCCGGGAGCCTTCGGGGGGATGTCTGACTGCCGGCCTAGGCCCACTCCCTGTGGTGAGCGGGCCTAAGCTGGCAGTTGGACAGCCTTAGTGCTGCTGCTGCTGTGGTCACCAGCTGTGAGCCTGGCCCAGGGCTTCTGGCTGAGTGGTGCTCCCTCTGTGGGAGCGCACTGACCACCAGGGGGCAGCTCCTGTGTTGAGCGTCTGCCCCCTGGTGATCAGTGTGCATCATAGCAATCAGTCGTTCTGCCGTTCGGTCAATTTGCATATAAGCTTTTTATTATATAGGATAAACATTTCATGCTCTAGCTAGCTGTGTGAAAAATAGTATTTTAAAGATGGAAAGACTAGTTTTTGTTTCTTAAAATGTTTTTATTGATTTTGGTGAGAGAGGAAAGGAGAGGGAGAGAGAGAGAGAGAGAGAAACATCAATGAGAAATCATCTGCTTCGAGTACACCCCCCACTGGGGATCCAGCCCACAACTGGGTCGTGTGCTCTGACCGAAATCCAACCACAGGACAACTCCCAGTCCACTGAGCCACAAGGACTGGGCAAGACTAGTTATTAATAGAGTTCTAAGTGAGTTCTTGAAGGGATCAGTGTATTAGTGGTTTGGTGTCTTTATTTTATTCTGGTAAATGTATAAGGCTTCAGTCTAAGTAAAAATGAATTTTAGAAAGAGAATAGCACTAAGACTTTCCTTCTAGTAGCCAAAATCTAGAAAATAACATACCCTTTTTGGTTTGTTTTATCATCTATAAAGTGAGGAATTAAAGTAAACCTCAGTGCTCAAAAGGTTTCTGCTTGTATGAAGTTTAGAAGTAAATGTAAGAGGAATAAACAAAAGTAGATCTTTAATATTTTAGACTGTAGAATGAGATCAGAGAATTGGTGATTTAACAAATGGAAGTAACTTTGACCTAAATTAAGAAATAGTGCCCTGGCAGAGTAGCTCAGTTGGTTAGAGCATCCTCCTGATATGCCAAGGTTTTGGGTTCATTCTTGTTAGGGAACATACAAGAAGCAACCAATGAATGGATAAATAAGTGGAACAATAAATCAATGTTTCTCTCTCCCTCCTCCCTCCCTCCTTTTCTCTCTAAGATCACTAAAAAAAAAAGGGTGCATCTATAATAATAAAAACATAATATGCTAATTAGGCTGGACGTCCTACCGGATGACCTTCCAGATGAAGCTGGGGCTGTGAGGGAAGCCCGGGTCCTGGGTGCCAAAGGGAAGCCAGTGCCAGCAGCCAGGGGAAGGAAGGCCTACTCTTGCATGGATTTCGTGCATCGGGCCTCTAGTATATTTATAAGATCAAGAAAACTAGGAAAAGTAAATTTTTTTTTAAATCCTCATTTGAAGACATGCTTAGAGAAAGAGAAACATCCATGTAAGAGAGAAACATCAATGATTGCCTTCTGTACATTCCCTGACCAGGGATGGACCCCCCACCCCTACCCCCCCGCCACACCCCGTATGTGCCCTGACCAGGAATCAAACCAGGCAACCTTTCGGTGCAAAGGATGATGCTTAACCAACTGAGTTACTCTGGCCAGGCAGGAGAAGTCAGTTTTAAACTTATTTTATATCATTACGGTCAAATATTCTAGGAACAGAGTTCCAGCAAGGATGTAATAAAATTATTTATGAATACAGGCAGTATCTGCTTATCTTATTGTGTTCTTGGTACCTATATTGTAGAGCTGTCCTGTTTTAGGGAGCACTATTAAAATAGGGTTGTATTCCTAACCAATAATGAAGCAACAGATAAAATTATTCAATCATTTATGTACGTGCATGATATGGGTGTGTATGTGGGTATATGAGAGCTACATGGGTTGATGTAAGGTTGCTATGAACAATCTAAAGAAAATAGCCCGGCTGGTGTAGCTCAGTGGTTGAGCATCGACCTATGAACCACACAAGGAGGTCACGGTTTGATTTCCGGTCAGGGCACATGCCCAGGTTGTGGGCTCCATTCCCAGTGTGGGGCATGCAGGAGGCAGCCAATCGATGATTCTGCCTCATCATTGATGTTTCTGTCTCTCTCTCTCCTACTCCCTTCCTCTTTGAAATCAATAAAAAAAATAAAATAATAAGTTTCATAACTATTATATAATAGTAAAATCATGCCATTTTGCCAAAAGGCTGAGTAAGTGTATAGACAGGTTCCAGTAACTAAGGACACTAGATAGAGGGAGTCTCCCTGCTGATCTTATTTCTATTTGTATTATAAAAATACACTATTATAAAATGCATTATTCAGGTGAGAGATCTGTAGAATAGTGTTTGCTGCAATTTAAATAGAAAAATTTATAGTAAGACAGATATTGAGAACCATTGCACTTGACTCTAATGTTCATTTATGCTTATTTTAAAAAAGACACGGTATCATCTAAATATTTGATGACATCCCTGAGGAATTTAGCTGTTTTTGCAAAGCAGAGCTTTCAAAATAGTATAATATTGTTAAACTTGTTTCTTTTTTCTTTTTTACTTTTCTCTTGTCACCCACCACAACTAGGAAAGCATTAAAAGAGAAAACAACCTAAGAGGACAGATTTGTTGTGATTATGGGTGGACGGGACAGAGACACAGACCTTAGACATGTACACTAGAGGTATCTTTTGGGAGTAAAGTAGTCCAAGTATGATAAGTGAAGTATGGGTGTTAGAGTTGAGCACAGCAGTCTGTAGTATAGATCTGTAGCACATGGTTTGTAGACTGAAGAAAAAGTGGTGTGTTTTTTTTTTGGATGGCATTTATATAGACTTCATTTACATGTTAATATTATTTTGAATGTACATAGATTTTTTTCTTTATTTTTTTTTAATTGCTTTCAGAGAGAAAGGGAGAGGGAGAGAGAGATAGAAACATCAGTGTTGAGAGAGGATAATTGGTCGGCTGCCTCCTGCACACCACCTACTGGGGATCAAGCCCAAAACCCCAGCATGTGCCCTTGACCAGAATTGAACCTGGGACTCTTCAGTCCACAGGCCAACGCTCTATCCACTGAGCCAAACCAGTTAGGGCCATAGATTTTTATTTTTGTAATTTACCTAAAGTTATTTAATGTTGGGGAATAAGACGGAAGATAAAAAATTTCTGTTGAAGGAGTAAGACTTTTATGTAGGAAGTATAGAAAATGGAAAATAAAATTGATTTTAGAGAGAGGAAGGGGGAGAGAGAGAGAAACATCCATCTGTTGCCTTCCACATGGGGATTACAATCTGGGTGTGTGCCCTTGACCGGAATTGAACCTGGGATCTTTCAGTCTGCAGGCTGACTCTATCCACTGAGTCAAACCAGCTAAGTCTAAAAAAATGTTTTTTAAAAAATTAAAAAAGATTGAGAAACTGCTCTTATCCATGATTTTTATTTTTTATTAAAAATATATATATTTATTAATTTCAGAGAAGAAGAGAGAGGGAGAGAAAGATAGAAACATAAATGAGAGAGAATCATTGATCTGCTGCCTTCTGCACGCCCCCTACTGCGGATTGAGTCGTAACCTGGGCATGTGTCCTAACCGGGGATAGAACTGTGACCTCCTGGTTCCTAGGTCGACGATCAACCACTGAGCAACACTGGCCGGGCTGATCCATGATTTTTAAAACAATAACTGCATGTTTTATTTCAACTCTATTGAAGTATAATTGACATAAAATTATAAGATATTTCAACATTTATGAACTTGCTACCTGCAAGTCTGTCTGTGCTAGATGATTTGATGTAACACTTTCTTTAGTGATCTTACATCTTGCCATAAAAATGAAGTAAAGTTTCCTTGTGTTTTGCTTCTTGAATTTTGTATTATTATTTTTAGTTCATCCCTCCTTCTGTCCTGTTTTTGTGTTCCACAATGCTCCTAACTCATTGAAGAAAAAAATCAAAATCTTATTTTGAACACAAGTTAAACCTCTTTGTGAAAGATGCTGCTGCTGCATCTCCTAGAATTCTGACAGAAGCTGAGAAAATAAGGTCAGATTTGCAGAAGTCCTTGCTGTTTCATCATCCACAGAATCTATCCACCCTTAAAAGGCTGTGCAATTTTGCTGTCGGTGAAAGGGCATTATGTTTTCATTACAAACACTGTCTGGAAAGAGGCCAGTATGTGGAAGATACAATTATAGGGAATTGACCAGTAGGGTTTTCTAAAACCTGCTATTTGTGTCCTTTTTACAGAATAAACTCTGAAACCCCTTTGGTTCTGTATTTTTTCTTTCCATGTCTCATAGAGGCCATCCTCATAGTTTTTAGTATTGTGAAATTTAGTATTTTTAGTGCAGTTTGATTTATCATGTTTTTAGTGTGTGTGTGTGTGTGTGTGTGTGT
>NW_005871632.1:188961-241510 GCF_000147115.1 Myotis lucifugus
TTTATTTTTTTATATTTATGATTTTTACAGAGAGAAGGGATAGGGATAGAGAGTAGAAACATCATGAGAGAGAAACATCGATCAGCTGCCTCCTGCACACTCCCCACTGGGGATGTGCCTGCAACCCAAGGTACATGCCCTTGACTGGAATCGAACCTGGGACCCTTGAGTCCGCAAGCTGACGCTCTATCCACTGAGCCAAACCAGTTAGGCGTTTTTGAACTCTTTAAATATGACTTAACTACAACAGTATTACTTGCTTTAACATTGAGTTTCTATTAAAGTTATATAAACTCATTATTATTATTTTTAAAAAAATATATTTTTATTGATTTCAGAGAGAAAGGGAGAAGGAGAAAGAGATAGAAACATCAATGATGAGAATCATTGATTGGCTGTTTCCCGAGCAACCCGTACTGGGAATTGAGCCTGCAACCTGGGTATGTGCCCTGGCCAGGAATTGAACTGGTGACCTTTCGGAGCAGAGGGCACACTCAACCAATTTAGCCACACTGGCCAGGGCTTAATCTTTTTTAATTGGAGGTAAAAGAAGACATTGTTCTCACTTTCAAGAGAATACAATTTGAGTAAAGTTAGTCAACTATATTAAGTGTTGTTTGCCAGGAAAACAGGTTGAGTATCTCTGTCTTGTTTGTGAAAGAAAATTATTTCAAGTCCCACCTGGGTATTTGCCTCCAAAGACCCTTTATTTTACTTTTGGTCTTGCTTGACAAAACTAAAACTGGTTAAATGGTGAATACACATGTACTCGGTCCTGGGCTTCAGGGGACACTGTAAACCTTATTAATTATAGTGTCTTCTGAGTACTTTGATCCATCTTTTAGTAAAAATTATGTTGTAAAAGACTTTTCATTGGAAAATTCTTTGGTTTATTGACATTTAGCAGTTGATACTACATTTAGAATGGACTTTCATTGGAGTTCACAGCTTGGGATGGCCTAAATCATTCTGAATCTTTAACCCACTGATATCTGAATTATTTAATAGCTGGTTTAGCCATATTCAGTTTCAAAGTGCTTAATGTTGTTAGTGACTTATTTCTAAATAATAATGTAAAATTTAAATATATTGCTGTTGATTTATAGTGGTTAGTTTTCTATATGATTTGAGTGGTTCTGACAAATTTTGTAAGCTTATGCAGATGGTACCATGAAATATATTAATACGTAGGAAATATTTTCTTTTATTTTGTGTGCAGTGTGTGTGTGTGTGTGTGCGCACACGCATGTAGATGTAAAATAAATGGAATACAAGAAAAAATATAATGGAAAGAAGTTTTATAAATATTAATTACCCATGAAAGACATAATGGGGGATAAAAAACTATTTTTCATAGCAACTTGGGAATAACCTTAACAATCTGGATTTGATGTTGGTTCTGACATTATTATGCCACCTTGGAAGATTCTTGAAACCAGTGCACAAACATTAATGTGTATTAGTATCATCTGGAGAGCTTGCTATAATGTAGATTTTTATTCAATAGGTCTGCAGTGTAGCCAGAAAGTATGCATTTCTTTTTTTTTAATGTTTTTTTTTTTTTAATTGAGTTTTAGAGAGAGAAGAAGGGAGAGGGATAGAGAGATAGAAACGATGAGAAACATTAATCAGCTACCTCTAGCACGCCCCTTACTGGGGATCCAGCCTGCAACCTGGGCATGTACCCTGATAGGGAATTGAACCGGTGACCTCTTGGTTCATGGGTTGACGCTCAACCATTGAGCCACACCGGCTGGGCCAGAAATTCTGCATTTCTAACAAGTTCCCAGGTAATGCTGGTGCTTTGGTCTAAGGACCATTTTTGGAGTTGTAGAGATTTATACTGAGTTTCCTGTTTCCCCAACTTTAAAATAGAGATAATAGTAGAACTTAGCATTTGGAATGTTAGATGAGAATGTATGAAAAGTTCTTTTTATAATGACTAGTATGTTGTGAACACGGTTAATATTGTTGAAAAATTAATAAATATGGATTATTTTATATTTCTGAATGAGAAAACTATATACTGTAAAGATGTTATTTCTTAGCAAAGAGTCACAGAGGTTTGAGACTACTAATGAAAAGCCTTTTAACCTCAGGGATACCATTTGCTACTTGTTTCTGAAGGTCAGTGTGTAACCACACGGGCTTAAACTAGCTGTAAACAAGTTTGGGAACCCATCTATTTCCTGCTTTAGGAGATTCTGCACCAAACCCCACTCTCTTGACTTATACTTTGGGAGCTGCCTCTGAGAACACCTTGTGGCAAGGAATGGCAGGCAGCCTCTAAGAGCTGAGTGACTGCTGGCCAAGAGCCAGCAAAACAGAAAGGAACTGAAACCTGCCAACAAATAAGCTTGGTAGTGAGCGTGGAAAAGAACCCCAAACCTCAGATGACTTCACAGTCTGAGCTGACAGTTTAATTTCAGCCTCATGAGACCCTGAACAGAAAACCCAGGTAACTAACCCATGTCCAGAATCCTTCCACACAGAAACTGAGATAAATTTGAGTTGTTTTCACCTAAGTTTTGTAATAAAACATAATCATAAAGTAAATTTGTGTTGGGGCTATATAATAGCAAAATAGTAATAATCCTGAAATTTGGTGGAGGGGGGGACTCTTTCAGGGTTGGTCTTGGAGGTTTGACCTGGGTAGTTAAGGATGATGGATAAAACATTTAGAGGTGAGTATGGGTAAAGGCATTCCAGGCAGAGGGAAGACTGAAAAATGTTTGATGCATAGCTAATTTACCTTGGAGTATTGTGAAGCGTAGTGAAAAATAAGACCAGGAAAGGTAGGTTTGGGCCCAAATGTGGAGAGTCATAGAAGTCGGGCTGACAAGTATTTTTATTCTAGGAGTCAGAGAGAGTTTTTATGCAGGTGATAACATCTGTGTTTCCATCTAATTGGGCCATTTGTGGGATTTATTGTAGAGGACTGAAGAGTAGTTGTAGAGAGCTTTTGAGGGTTAGAGTAGGACTCTGAATTAAAAGGATGGGCCCTGGCTGGTTCTAGGTTAGGATTGGTGTGTTATTTTTTGCTCTACTGATGTTGAATTTAAAATAAATTTAGTTATAGTAATATGTAACATAGGTTTCCTAGTTCACAAAAATTTCATGAATTATTTAAATTATAGAAATTAAATTAATTTGGATTGTAGAGAAAAAACTCACTATCATCTGACATAGTATAGCTTAACATTTTGGGACTTCTAGTCTTTGATACAGTTTTCTATGTAGTTGTAATCAATCTCTTTCTGTTTCTAATCTGCTTTTTTATGTATTAAGAGGTATCTTATGTGTCATTTTCTGAATCATTGATACAATCGTTTGCTTTTAATTTTTAGACTACTAATATGGTAGATGACATTAGTTTCCAAATTTTGAATTGGCCTTATGTTCCTGGGGAGGAGGGAGTGGCATCTCACTTGGTTGTGGTATAATATACTTTTATATATTGCTGTATTTGCTAATATTTTGTTGAGGACATACACAGTTATGTTCATGAGGGATATTAATCTGTAGTTTTCTTGGACTATGTCTGGGTTTTGGTATCAGGATAATGCTGCCTCATTTAAAAAGCTGGGAATTCTTCCTCCCAATGTTATTTCCTGAAAGAGATTATAGTTGATCCTCATTACTCGAGGGTTCAGTATTTGTGAATTCACCTACTTGCTAAAATTGACTCTTAACCCCAAATCAATGCGCATGACACTTTTTGTGGTCATTCATGGACATGTGCAGAGTGGCAAAAAATTTGAGTCACCTGATGCCAACATTTCCAGCTGAGGTCCCTGCTAAGGTCGAGCAAGGTGATGCGCTGCCTTCTTGTTTCAGTTCTCATAGTGAAAACATGTTTTTTGTTTTTGTGTGTGTGTTTTAATGGTTTTATTGATTTTTTTAGAGAAAGAGGAAGGGAGAGAAATACCCTGTATATTATGTTAGTGGCAAGTGCTATGGGGAAAAATAAAGCAGGATAGCTAGGAAATGCTGGGCTGGGTGTTTGCAATTTTTAAAATTGACTTCAGAGAGGAAGGGAGAGGGAGAAAGAGAGAGATAGAAACTTCAATGATGAGAGAGAATCATTGATCGGCTGCCTCCTGCAGGCCCCACACTGGGTTTGAGCCTGCAACCGGGCATATGCTCTGACCGGGAATTGAACCATGACCTCCTTGTTCATAGGTCAACGCTCAATCACTAAGCCACACTGGCTGGGCTACCATCTTAATCATTTTATTACACTTAATACTACTGAACTGTACACTAAATCTCTAGAACTTTTTCCATCTTGTAGAACTGAAATACTGTAGACATTAATTTTTCATTTCCCCTCTCCCCTCATAGTCCCAGGCAACCACCATTCTACTTTCCATTTCTATGAGTTTGAGCTACTCTAGATATATCATGTAAGTGAAATTATACAATGTTTGTCATTTCATGATTCACTTATTTTATTTAGCATAATGTCATCAGGGTTCCACCATGTCATAGCATGTGTCAGAATTTCCTTTTTTTTTAAAATCCTCATCTGAGTATATTTTTCTTTGATTTCTTTTAGAGAGAGTGGAAGGGAGGGGGAGAGACAGAGAGAAACATCGATGTGAGAGAGACCTTTATTGGTTGCCTCTTGCATGCACCTTGGGAAGCAGCCGGGGATCGAGCCTGCAACCCGGTTTTATGTGCCCTTGACTGGAATCAAACCTGGGACCCTTCAGTCCTTGGGCCGTTGCCCCAACCACTGAGCAATACTGGCCAGGGCAGAATTTCCTTTGTAAGTGTGTGTATGTTGTACGTGTGTGTATACCACATTTTGTTTATCTATTCATTTGTCAATGGACACTTAGTTGGAATTCAGGCCATTTTCAGTTACAAACATGACTTCAGTAAATAATATATATTTGTGTCCTTGTGAGAATATCCTATATAATAAAAGGCTAATATGAAAATCGACCAAACAGCCGAACTACCGGTCACTATGACATGCACTGACCACCAGGGCAGATGCTTAACGCAGCCTCTCCCATCTCTGCGGCAGCACTAAGGATGTCTGGCTGATGGCAGGCCTAAGCCACCAGTCGGACATCCCCCGAGAGCTCCTGGACTGTGAGAGGGCACAGGCCAGGCTGAGGGAACCCCCCGCCCCCCTGTGCATGAATTTTGTGCACTGGGCCTGTAGTAGTCATATAATTTTTATATTGGAACTAGAGGCCCAGTGCATGAAATTCGTGCATGGGTAGGGTCCCTAGGCCTGGCCAGCGATCAGGGCCGATCTGTGAGGCGACCGGCGGGGTGATCAGGGGGGGCCCACTGGCACCCACCTTGGCCGGCCTGGCACCGCCCACTTGCTGGCCCTGCCCCCTGCCGCCAGTCCCGGTCACCTCCCTCTGTGGGGCGACCGGCGGGGTGATCAGGGGGGCCCCCCCGCTGGCACATGCCACGGCTGGCCTGGGGCCTGCGGGCTGGGATCAGTTCCTGCATTGAGCGTCTGTCCCCTGGTGGTCAGTGTGTGTCATAGTGACTGGTTGTTCTGCTGGTCGTTCTGCCCTTTGGTCAATTTGCATATTAGGCTTTTATTAAATAGGATTGTTAGGTCAAAGATATATCCATCTAAGCCAAATTGTGCTTCAAAAAGGGTTGTATCATTTTACAGCAGTGAATAACAGTATTTACTCCTCACATCCTAGACTTTTAGTCATTTTCACCTTTGTCAATTCAGTGGGTGAAAAAAAGCTGGTTTGATTTTGATTCTATATTTGTGATAATATGACTGTTGTTGAATATCTTTTTAGATGTTTACTGACCACTTGTAGTTCTGTTTCTCTTTATATCCTTCGTTAGTTCTTTATTTTGTATTGTTGGTGTTTTTCTCATTGATTTATAACAACTTACTCTGTGTGTGATATGTTTTCCTTTTTTTCCCTAGTTTTTAGCTTTTGTTCATGGGCGTGCATGTGCATACATGTAGTACCAAGTTTTTCATTTGGAAAAATATTTTTTATATATATATATTTTATTGATTTTTCACAGAGAGGAAGGGAGAGGGATAGTGTGTTAGAAACATCAATGAGAGAGAAACATTGATCAGCTACCTCCTGCACACTCCCTACTGGGGATATGCCCGCAACCAAGGTACACGCCCTTGACCGGAATCAAACCTGGGACCCTTGAGTCCGCAGGCTGACGCTCTATCCACTGAGCCAAACCGGTTAGGGCTTGGAAAAATATTTTTTACTAGTGGCCTGGTGCATGAAATTTGTGCACATTAAAGGGAATTAATTAGAGGAAATATTTTAATATTGCTATTTGCCCTTTCTCTATAATAGAAGTGTCAGAGATGAAAGAAAATTAGTAAAATGTATATGAAAATCTCCATCCTTTCAGAGTCTGGGGCGCACCGTGGGATCCAGAGTCAAGTCCCCAACCACCAGTGCGAGGCTCAAAATTGCACGAGACCCAGACCCAGCCGGCCCCACCCCATCAAGCCCCGCCGGGCACTGGGATGGGGGGTGTGGCCTTAAGGCCCCAGCCTGGCCTCAGGTCCCCTGGCCCTGGCACCGGGGTTGGGGGCATGGCTTCAGGACCCCGTCAGTCGTTGCTAGGCGGGGACGCAGCCTCAGGTCCCCCAGACCAGCCTCGGGTCCCCCAGCGCCGGAGCGGGGGGTGTGGCGTCTCGGTCTCAGGTCCCCCGTCCCCCACGTGAGAGCATGAGGGCGTGACAACCATTTGCATATTAGCTGTTTTATAGGATTGATTTCAGATAGGAAGAGAGAGGGAAAGAGAGATAGAAACAATAATGAGAGAGAATCGTTGATCTGATGCATCCTGCACATCCCACCATGCCAGCCTGCAACCCGGGCATGTTCCCTGACTGGGAACCAAACCGTGACCTCCTGGTTCATAGGTCGATGCTTAACCATTGAGCCATGCCAGGCGGGCTGATATCTTTTTTTTTTTTAAGTATATTTTATTGATTTTCTACAGGGAGGAAGGGAGAGGGATAGAGAATTAGAAACATCGATGAGAGAGAAACATCGACAGATTGCCTTCTGCACACTCCCCACTGGAGATGTGCCCGCAACCAAGGTACATGCCCTTGACCGGAATTGAACCTGGGACCCTTCAGTCTGCAGGCCGACGCTTTATCCATTGAGCCAAACCGGTTAGGGCTGATTGTTTATTTTTATAACTGTTAAAAATAATAACTGCAGTGAACACCTTTGTGCCTAGATCTTGTGTGTATTTCTGTTATTTGGCTTTTATAGATTGCTGGAAGAAAAGTTACTGGGTAAGAGGATGTCAATCTTTGAAAGGCCCTTAAAGTTACATGTTACCAAATTGTTTTCCGAAAGGTGTATCACTTTACTGTCCCAGCTGTGTAATGTGTGTGCGCCTGTCTTACTGAACCCTTGAAGGATTGAATATTTCCACTTTTGAAAATTTTTGCTATTTTGTTAGGTGACAGACTTTCAGGTATGGAGTGGAGAAGTTAAGTCAGATACAGAGAATGGCATGAGCAAAGGTAGGATGTTGGCAGTGTGTGTTGCAGGATATTGACACTCCCTTACAGTTTATTCCTTACACAGCTAGCGTTCCATATTAAGCCCACTCTTGTTACCATGCCTGGCTACGTGTCATATAGTTCTCAGCTTAAATGTTGGGTAGTCATTGAGGCCTGACTGCTCAGAATTATCTCTTTCTCATTTATTATAAACCTTATCACCCTGTATTATTTTGTTTATTGCACTTAAACCACTATTTAAAAATATTTTTTTGCTTACATATTTATTGTCTGTTTCTACCATTAGAATTGCTAACTTTCTATCTTTTCAGAAAGTTCTTCCATTTCCTTTGTGGATTTTTTTTTTAGAAGTTTTTATTTTATTTATTTGTTGTTTGACTAAACATCTGGTTCCCCACCGGCTTAGGAGAATTAAATCTATTTTATTCACTGTTGTATTTAAGCATATGGCACAGTGCTGACCATAATATTTGCTCAATAAATATTTGTTGCATGTTGACAAAAAGCACTATGTGTGTATCGCTCCTGTTGTCATTGAGAATTTCTGGTTGACACTGGTCCTTTGTGGATTTGACAAAGTTAGTTAGTTGGTTATTTGAAATATTGCATAATTTTTATAGGAAGAATTAAAGGTTCTTTACCTTTGTTTCTGTAGTTCTTTATGTCTTTTTTAGTATTTCTTCTCATATTATAGTTGTCTGTCTCTCCCTTCCCCATCTTCTCTCTACCCTAGTTGTGAACAACAGGACTTGTTTCTTATTCATCTTTGTATCCCCAATTTTTGATACGTAAGGAGTACTTAGTAAATGTCCATTAAAGTAAGAGTTAATTTTAGAGTAGTGTGGATGTGTAACTGATGGAGAGGGAGTATATGTAGCATAAGGCTTAGGAGCAAAGAATTTTGTTCTCCATCACGTATTAGCTGATGTGACCGTGGTCAAGTGACTTATTTTCTCTGTGCCTCAGTTTTCGTGTCTAAAAATATGTCATAATAGTACCTACCTCATAGGTTTGTTGTAAAGATTAAATGAACTAATATATGTAAAGCACTTAGGATAGTACCTGACACTTAAATGCTAGAAAAACATTAAGTGTTATTATTAATTCTTCAGAATTTTGAGAAAATTAGGTTTTGAGAACTTTTTTGTTGCTTAAACTAGGGAGTGCACATAACATCTGGACTTCTTGGATAATCAGATAAAAACAATCTAAGCTGGGAATGAACTATATCAGAATGACTTGATTAGAGCTGTTCAGAATTGAGGTAAGACTACCCCTGGACTTACGAAGCCAGTCTATGTAATCTCTGGTTTTCCTAAGCTGCCTCTCTGTATAGATTTGTATTTAAATATTCTCAGCCACTTCTTATATTCAAGTTTCTACCCCTAGATCTACAAACTTATTTGCAATTGCACTTACCTTTCATCTTTCTTGTTTAAAAAATATGTAGAGAGAAGCAATTTTACTATTGTCTAAAGCCTGTGTTCCTGATTCCTCAGTCAGCCATCACAGGTTTTAGACCTCCCATAGATAGGCACTGGGGATACTAGAAGAATAAGACAGATGGTCCCAGCCCTCCTGAGCTTAGGTACCAGTGGGCAGGACAGATGATTTAAAGTGCAGTTATAATAAAGACAGTGTGGTAAGTACTACGGGGCTTATAGAGTGCTGCTGCAGGAGCAGAAATACTTTTGAAACATGGGAGGAAGAAATGCCCAAGGGCAGTAGAAATTGAGACAAGAGAATCCTGAGGAAAATCAACATTAAAAGATTGTGGAGAATGAAAAGTTGCTGGTGAAGGAGGTAGAAGGGAAACAAGGAGAGTCTGGTGTCACAGAAGCTGAACGGAGAAGTGCATCTCAGGACAGAGGTAGTGATCAAGAGATACTGCTAAGCAGCCAGGTAAGGTCCTTTTCCTTCTTTCCTTTTCTAATATTTGGCTCTATAAGTTATTTCTTCTGTCTAAATTCCATGTATTCCTTGTTATTTTCAGTTCAGTTCTGAACTCACACCATGAGTGTTTGTATAGTGAGTTTGGTAGGTGTGGGATACTGCATCCTCTGAATTAATTTTGTTTCTGAGTGTCAAATTAGCACAAGTTCGGGTAATTAAGGGATTTGTCTCATTTGTGTCTGCATCTATTTGCCTCTCGTGTTGGGATGGGGAAAGTTGAGGTAGCTAAGGATACTTCGGTCTCCTTTTGTCCTTGTCCAGTGAAACTAGTTCAAATCCATTTAACAAAATTCCTCGAATTCAGATTTCCTTCACTTTTCTAGGAGTTGTGTTAACGCCCTGTTGCCAACTTTGGACTTCCCATGCAGTGCTAAACCCTCTCAAATTTGATTTCTTCCTTCCTGATGAAATGGAATCTAAACTTGTAAAGCTAGTTAAAAGGCTTCTCATTGCTATGTAAGTCCAGTGAATTTTGAAGTTGTTATCTCAACTTCTAGGCAGTTTTTGACATTGTTGACCACTTCATCCTTCTTAGAATGTGTTTGTCTTTTGTGAGGCACCATATTCTTTGGTTTTCTTCGTTTCTCTGGCCATTCCTTAGTTTATTTCCTAGTTTTCCTCCTCTGACTCGTAAAAATTGGTATATTGGCTCTGTAGCCTAGGCTCTAATCAGTCATTCTGCGTATTTCCTGGGTGACCTCATTCATTACTGTGGCATTGATTAACCTAATTAAAGGTTTTGGACAGCAAGTAAGCCATAAAACACTGAAGTAAATCTATAAAGATTCATGTTTTTTTATCTGTACATTTTATTTTTTAATATATTTTTACTGATTTCAGAGAGGAAGAGAGAGATAAAAACATCAATCATGATAGAGAATCACTGATTGGCTGCTTCCTGCACACCCCACACTGGGGGCTGAGCACACAACCTGGACATGTGCCCTGACCTGAATCGAACCGTGACCTCCTGGTTCATAGGTCGAGGCTCAATCACTGAGCCATGCCAGCTGGGCTGTGCAGTTATTCAGATTATCAAAGTAGTTTCTAAAAATTGTGTTATGTGGTTCCATAAACAGTTCCAATGGAATATTTTGTTTGATAAACACTGCCCTCCTGTGGTTAAATTAAGCTAAATGTTTTTATAAAACTAGTATTTGCATTTATATTAAACCTGTGGTAAAAAAAATATTATTGCAATACACTGATAATATTGTAATAGTAATGTAATGGAATACTGTATTTTTGCTCAGAAATATATGTAGCCATGTTGTTTTCTCTTCAATTTTTCCTCTTTGGTTTCTCTAGTGTGTGTCTACATTTTTCTCATTCTGTCTTTACACATTTTCCTATTAAAAATAAGTAAATTAAAAGAGTCAAATGAAAATGAAAAATATTAAGCTATTGAAGGGAGGGAAGGTATACTTAAATGTAGACATGTTAAAACAAAAAGAGCCCTGGCTGGTGTGGCTCAGTTGGTTGCGTGTTGTCCTGTGCACCAGGAGGTTGCCTGTTTGATTCCTAGTCACGGGCACATGCCTGGGTTGCTGGGTCCATCCCTGGTAGGGGTTGTGCAGGATGTAGCCGCCCGATGTTGGGCTCTCACGTAGAAATTTCTCTCTCTTTGTAAAAATCACTATTATTTTTTAATTAAAAAATGTTTTTATTGATTTCAGAGAAGAAGGGAGAGGAAGAGCGAGATAGAAACATCAGTGATGAGAGAGAATCATTGATCAGCTGCCTCCTTCATGCCCCACACTGGTGATTGAGCCCGCAACCCGGGCAAGTACTCTGACCAGGAATTGAACTGTGACCTCCTGGTTCATGCATCGATGCTTAACCACTGAGCCACGCCAGCTGGGAAATAAATTATTCTTTAAAGAAAAAAGACCAATCAGTTATAATACATGAAATTAATAGAAATCTCCGTGGAAAAACAACAGAAATGAAAATATGAAAAATAAACTGGAAAAGTATTTGCAGTAAATGTGACAGTATAAGTTTTAACAAATTTAGTATGAAAATAGAACTCTTATTGACAAAGGAGGCAAAAGCATACAATAAAGTAGAACAGTCTCTTCAATAAATGGTGTTGGAAAAATTGGACAGATACATACTGTTTGGGTCTGTTCTGCATGTGCGCCTCCTAGTGGCTAATTTGAGAACCAGATAAGTAGTATGTTGAGGGTCGGAGCCCCATATGCATAGTTTGGGGTGACCTCAGGAGTTTTTATAGAACTTTATGATATCTCTTTCTTCAGCTCCTTTTTCTTCCTTCCTTCCTTCCTTCCTTCCTTCCTTCCTTCCTTCCTTCCTTCCTTCCTTCCTTCCTTCCTTCCTTTCTTTCTTTTTCTTTTTCTTTTTTTTTTTGCACTTTCTGGCTTCTAGAGACCCTTCTCCCTTGTCCTGTCACTGGATAACTGGATTTGTCATTTCTGTTTTGCTACACACTTCCACAATCACATCTGCCTTCCGTGCCAAGCAGCAAGATGGTAGAGAACGAATATAAGCCATGAGGATTCCCTTCACACTCATGGGACCTTTCTTGGAGGTTTAGGTCCCTGTCTATCCATTGCTATTATCATCACTGCCACAACTGCTGCCTTTAGATTGCCTGGGGACAGGGGCCAAGAGAAAGGGAAAACAAAACAAAATCCCAGAGGGTCCTCCCTCTGCTCTTCAGACCAAAAAGGAAAAGCCCTCTCTTGAAATCATTTCTGCCTGCACTTAGAGTGTAGTTTTGAGTTTGGACTGCCATTGAGTCCAGGCTGAGTAGTCCCATGTACTTCTAGTTGTGGTTTCCTCCCTCAAGCCAACTGCTACCATTTCAGAGTCCTAAGATAGCTGCTCCATGTGTTCTGTTTAGGTTTTTAGTTGTATATATTCAGTGGGAGAGACAGGATAAACTGTGCTTATTCTCTAACAGAACACAGATACCGTTTTAATTTCATTATAACTGTATTATTTTGTTTTGGTTATGCATTTTTGAGCATCCATGCTGTATTATTAGGCTTTGCTGGAAATGGATGAGCTTTAAGGTGCTTATAGTAGGTACACAGGCCTGTGATGTAGGGGTAGAGACAGAAAGTAAACATTATTTCATATTATGCACTAATAATTAATAATTGAGTTATTAATCATACCCTTTTTATCTATTTCTGCTTCAGGTTTGACTTGTTTGTGACTAAAGGAGAGAAGATCCTATTTATATTTCATTAACTTTCCAATTTTCTTATCCCAAATATAAGAGATGAAAAATCTCTGGATATGTATGTGCTGGATGAAATTAATACATACTTTTAATAAGAATAAGGAATATAGTTAAATATATAATTATAATAAGAATAAGAACTTACAATAAGAAAAATAATTTATTATTATATACTTGTTTCTCAGGTCTTAGAAAAATACCCCAATACACCCATGAGTCATAAAGAAATTCTTCAAGTTATCCAGAGAGAAGGACTAAAAGAAATCAGGTGAGTTATTTAAATATTATTAGTATTATAATTATAGTCCATGATTAGAGTATTTTATAGTATATAGCAGTGTATTTCAATCCTGAAGATTATTTAGTGATAACTGCATTGTTAATTTTTTATTTATTCAGTTGTCAGATCTTTGGCATTTTCAATCATAGCATAGTTATAAAACCAAAAGTAAGTTTTAATAAATTCTTAGAAGGTAACTATCTCTACACCCATGCACTTTAATTCTTATGCGGCCTAGAGCCATCTTCAAGCCTTCATCTATCAATTCAGGCTTTTGATTTAGTAAGTTTGGTCATTAGCAGATAAAAAGTACTCTAGTGCCAGGAGAGTGCTAGAGGTAGGCAGTCTAGGAAGAAATAACTTTGGCCACAAAGAATACAATGGAAAAGATACATATAAGGAGTATATATTTCAGATATTAGTCTTATTATATTCAAATAAAGCAGCCTGGGGTAAATTAATATAGGATTGAAGGTAAACATACTTTAATTTCTAAGAGCCTCAATTATATTACAGCTAGAGGCCTGGTGCACAAAATTTGTGCACAGGTAGAGTCCCTCTACCTGGCTGGCGATCGGGGCCGATCAGGGCCATCTTGCCCAGTCCCAATTGGGGCCAATCGGGGCCAGTGGCTGGGGAGGGACCGTGGGAAGGTTCCAGGGCATGTCCAGCCCCATCTCACCCAGTCCTGATCGGCCGGACCCCAGCAGCAAGCTAACCTACCGTACCGGTTGGAGCATCTGCCCCCTGGTGGTCAGAGCACGTCATAGTGACCGGTTGGTCCACTGCTTGGTCAGACACTTAGCATATTAGGCTTTCATATATATAGATTGTAACTCACAATGCGGAATGCTCAGCACGCACTTTCCCTCCAGCCCCTGGTCTTGGAGACCTCACGTCCTTCCTAGGCTCTGCTCACCCTCTTCAGTTGCCACACGAAGTAAATTGCATTGCATCGTGTGCGTGGAAACCCTTTGCAGGCTCCATGGGTGTGTCTTTACTTCGCTGCAGTTCTGATTACCCCAACATAAGGAGAGACACCCTCATTATCAGGTAACACCATCGTGGTAAGACCCCTGCTCAGCCTACTGCAGCGGTTTTAAATAGGCCATCGATCGCCCTAGATGGTTTGGTTCAGTGGATAGAGCCCCGGCCTGCGGACTGAAGGGTCCTGGGTTCGATTCTGGTCAAGGGCACATTCCTGGGTTGTGGGCTCAATCCCCAGTAGGGGACATGTGGGAGGCAACAAATCGATTCTTTCTCATCATTGATGTTTCTATCTCTCGCTCTCTCTGCCTTCCTCTCTGAAATCAATAAAAATATGTTAACAAAAATAAAAATAAATAGGCCATGAATTAAACGTCACTGCTTTCCATCCATCCAGTCCCCTCACACCTCTTTTGTCTTTGCCGCCCCCCCCACACACACACACACACACACACTGCTGGGGGGGTCTGTAAAATGGGGTCAGGATTTCTACTTCAACCAAGGGCGATGTTTCTGCACGGCCCTCCTTCCCCACCCATCTCTGTCCCCAGTCCTGTGGGGTCTCTCCCTCCCTTCCATCTAACTTGGTGGGCCCTGCCTTGCCCCCTCCTCCTACGACCTTTTGTCTGAAGCCTCCCCCTTTCTCCTCTGGGGGTGGAGCTCCCCAAAGGCTCTGCGAGGGCGGGGTGAGGCTGTGCAGGGCAGGGCTGTGTGAGGCGGGGCGGGGTTGTGCAGGGCGAGCCCAGGTGGGGCCTTGGAGGAGAGCTAGGGTGACGGGTCATGGGGGGTTAAGGGGGGACAGGGAGGGACGTGGAGCCTGTCCCCTGGGAGAGGCATCGGGCTCCTCGGCTGCCCCCACCCAGCAGCTTTTCTAGGCCCCTGCGCAGCTGTCACCCTCTGCCCCTCACTGCCTCCTGCTTCCTTTCAAATTTTGGACTTGGTTTCTCCAACTCGGCCCCGCCCCCCACACTGCTGTGTCCCTGGGATTCCGAGGCCAAGGCGTGCCTGGCCTGTCCCCTGTAATGGTGCTACCCACTCTCCTGGAGTAGTTAGTGAAACTTAACAAATAAAAAGAAGCATCTCAGAAGATTATAAGTTGTTCACTGCGAACACCACAGGCTGCTAATGACCATGCCAGCCTCCCGCGCCACTGGGACCCTCCTGGCTCCTGCCCCCGCCCTCCTCGCCTGAGGCTTGGGCCAAACCCTGGGAGCTTCCTGACAGCTCTCACCTCACACCTCACTTTCCAGTCCAGCCCATTAGCGCCCGCAGCAAGCTAACCTGTCAGTTGGAGCGTCTGCCCCCTGGTGGTCAGTGTACGTCATAGCGACTGGTCCAGCGGTCGAACTCCCAGCAGAACTCTGGTCAAGGGGACAATTTGCATATTAGACTTTTATTATATACTAGAAGCCCAGTGCGAGAAATCGCGCGGCCCTGCCCACCGGCACGCATCACCATGCTGGCAGCCCCGCGCACCCGCGTGCACCCCACCCATGCCCTCGCAGCCCTGCCCACCCACACAGGCCTTGCTGCCAGCCTTGCTGCGATCGGAGCCTGTGGGCTGTGCCCTGTGAGCCGTGAGCCCCACCCCACCACCACAAGCAACTCACGGGCGAGGGGGGGAGGGACCAAGAGGTGCTCCATGCACCTCCTGGTGACCAGTCATTGGGTGTTATGGCGTTATGGCCATGGGCTTTGTTATAATATAGATAGGATAGGATATAATAGTCACTGTCCATAATTAAGACCCCTTGTCATAAAAAAATGTTAAAATTATGTTCAACATAATTTGTAGATTAAGGCAGAAATCTGGGAGTCTACATTAGAGATATTTTCATTGAGATAGAAAAGCTCGTACTTTAAAACTGCTACTAGTTGTTCTCAATGGGAGGCCGTATTATTTAACACCCTTAGGGAACGTGTTCAGAATTTTGGGGAGCTATTTTTGGGGGGGGGAGGGGAACTTTTTTTGATTGCCACAATGACTAGAAAGTAACAGGGATGCTAAATGTCTTCCATTGAAAAATTGTTCACCTCAAATGCCAGTAGTATTCCTATTGAGAAATAGTGAGTTATGCTGATACACTTGTAAATAAACAACAAAATATTGTAGATTTTCATTCTCATTTTCTTTTCTTTACCATGAAATTCAATTTGAGATTTTTTTTATTGCCTTTCTTTGCTAATGAAGTTAAAACTTTTGACTTGTGGCCAAATGTTAGTAGGTTGGGAATAAATTAACTTTGCTTTATTAATATAAAACAATGAAGTATAAATTAGTATAACTTGCTTTATATAATGTATGCCCCTGAAAAATTGTGTGAACATTTATAAATTAAAACATTAAAATGTATTTGAAATATGTTAGCTCTTAAACGTACTTTTTGTAAATTATTTTAAAATGTATCAATGATATAATTTCAAGTTGTTATTTAAATTAGTCATATTAGATTAGAGTTAAAGCACCATACCCATTTAATCACAGATCAGTTTGTATAAGGCTATAGGAGAAGAGGATAAGTGATTATTGTGATTAAGGAATGAATTAAGTTAAGGTATTCTAATATCCGTTTATAACACTATTGGGTCTGATAGAATGGGATGAGCTAGGGATTTCATTTCTTTTCATAAAATTAGACTTGATACACACTGGGGAAATCGGTCAGGAAATCTGGTATGTAGAGATCAGACTTCACCAGTCCTTTAGGTCAAAATGCCAATTGCAGGTTCATCCAGCTCTAACATAGTAAGGCTCTGTGACTTTAAACTTGTCATTATCATTTCTAGGGAGTAGGCAAGAATAGTAAATAAGTAAAGAAAGTAAATAAAAAAAAGAACAGAAGGAAGAACTTATATGTTGGTGCAGTTACGTGACCACAACACAGTTCTTTTTAAGTCATCAGTGACTTATATTTTGCCAACTCCATGGGACTTTTAGTTCTCACCTCTCTTGTCGGCATTATTTATCACAGCTGACTACTGCTTCCTTCTTGAAACTGTTTTGTTGCCTGAAGTGACCACAAACATTCCTGCTTTCCTTCCTCTCTAAGTTTTTCTTCTCTCTTTTTCTCATTACCTTCTCTCCAACTTAACGTGTACTTTCGTCCATTCTCATAGCTTTAAATGCCAGTTTTGGCTTGTCAGTTCCCAGATATGTAGGCAATTTGCTGCCCACTGCAGCCTTGATGCCTGCTGATGCTTTAGCAAGGAATGTGCTTTCCCTCACTTAACTCTTATTTATTTTTCAGGTGTCAGTTTGAATGTCTTTTTCAGAAAACTTTGACTTTCTGGTCTAGATTACATTTTCCTTTTTTAGTTTATTATAGTGTTCTGTGTTGTTTCTTCATGGCACTTAAGGTTTAAAATTACATATTGTTGTGATATTATGTAGCTTCTCTATAGTTGAAGCTAGCTCCATTAGGGCAGTGGCACTGTTTGCTCTTCCTGCCCCGCCCTGCCTCTCCCCTCCCCCATAGTCTTTGGCATATAACTGATATTGAAAACCTATTTATTAATGAATGTATGAAATATAAGTTGGAAGATCACATCCAAATGTAGTTATAACTTATTCTCTTGTTGCTGTGATATGTCAAATGGTAATCTTATAATCTTTAAAGTTTTTAGACAGGTTATAGAATGAAATGGATACTGTGCTTATTGAAGATGTGCTATTTTTTTACAGTTTTATTTTTATTTCCCAGTCCTCAATACATGGATTTCAACACTTTTTCCCTTTGTAGTTTTTTTTTTTAAAATATATTGTATTGATTTTTTACAGAGAGGAAGGGAGAGGGATAGAGTTAGAATCATCGATGAGAGAGAAACATCAATCAGCTGCCTCCTGCACACCTCCTACTGGGGATGTGCCCGCAACCAAGGTACATGCCCTTGACCGGAATCGAACCTGGGACCTTTCAGTCCACAGGCCGACGCTCCATCCACTGAGCCAGACCAGTCAGGGCTCCCTTTGTAGTTTTTTGTCTGCTTTCCCATTTTGAAGAACTTTGCTTAATTTGTTTCGGATGTTGATGAGTATATAGTTCCTGGTGTGTTACAGAATTTAAAAATCCTTTTTCTTTTGTGATAAGATACTTTGACTTATGTTACAGCCTAAGTTTATAAGTCAGGTACTGAAAACAGTTTTTTAAATATAAAGGTTTACTTTTGGAAAATTCCAGACTAAAAAGTGTGCATTGTCCAGTATAAATTATAAATAGTCCTTCCAACATTCCAGTATGTATCTAATAGTTAAGAACTCAAGAGACTATTTGTGTGCAATTTGGATATTCTAGATTGTTATCAGAAAAGAGCAACTAAATATAGACATTAAGCATACATAATATTGATTAAACATATACATAGAATAGTACATAGATCAAAGTGCTTATGTATACTTTGGGACTGTTCCTGCTCACCATTTACTGGTCTCAACAGCTCATTACTACTTCTCCTCTTAGACTGTTGTACAGCAGGTTTCTTCCCTCCATCAGCTGTGGCTGCCATTAATGTTTATAAATGTGTTTTTACAGCATTAAGTGTGTAGGACTGCAGGCCTTCCTTCTAAAGTAGCCATTGCTTTTAATGCTTCTCCCACTGGAGTCTTAACTTGCTTTGCTCATCCTATTAGCTATGTAATCTGGATCCTTATTATTAACAGCTAACAGAGAGAGTTTTGAGGAAAGAAGCGAAAGAAGAGTATTCATTTCCCGAGATCCTATTCTCCTATTAGTGTTTCTTATCTTTCATGAGTAGAAGAGGAAAATGAAATTAGGAAGATTCTGGTGTTCATGAATTCATCATCTGCAGATTGAGTATTTTCTGAATTAGACCATTCATGAGTGGTCCCCGGGTTCATGACACATAATAATTAGTAATTTTGGTGAGTCATGAATTTGAATATTTTACACCATAAGATTGGTGAGGAACAGTAAGTTATGTAGTTAATGAGTGTAGCCAACTGCCTAGCTTTTATTTTATTTTAATTTTTTTGTTAATCCTCACCCAAAGAAAATTTTTTTCTCATTGATCTTTAGAGAGAGTGGGAGGGAAAGAGGAAAGAAGGGGCAGAGAAAGAGAGAGAGCGAGAGAAAAACATCAATTGGCTGCCTCCTGCATGCGACCCTACAAGGACTGGGGATCAACCTGCAACCCAGGTACATGCCCTTGACTGGGAATCAAACTGTGGCGCTCTAACCACTGAGACCACTGGCCAGGGCTAACGGCCTAGCTTTTAAATTAGGTGATCATCATTTGTTACCTCTGAAAGAAGTTGAGAACTATTTAAAAGCATTGGTTCTTTATGGAAAAAGACCTGGAAAGGAAGAAATAAGTGCTGTTTATATAGTAGTACTGACAGATTTGGAAATAAGCAGATGACTTGGCCATGCAGTCCTTGTAAATGAAGTTTAGTTACAGTACAGTGTGATGCCCCTGATTAACACTATCCCCCAAGTGGGTAATCTCTGTTGCATTCCTCTTCCTCTCCTCCTTCCGCAACCCCTTTTTCAAACCACATAATTTAGTCATGGAGTTTTATAGCTGGAAAAGATAATTGGGATATTATGGTTACATCTCACTTTATTATTGAAGAATTAAGGCCCATGGAGATTGAGACCTGGCTAGGGTCGTACAGCTAGGACAGTGAAACTAGAAACGGAGGCTTACTGCTTCTGGTTTTGCTCTTTTCAGTATATCATACCGCCTCTATATCCACAGTTCTCTCTACCATTGTGATTAGCATATGTGCTCTATTATTTTTCAAATCAATTCTGTATTATGTGCTAACATATAACAGTATTAGGTTAGTTGCTTTCTAATTGTAAATTACTTTCTGGAATAATTTGAAATTTAAACTACAGCCATTTTACTAACAACTTAGCTTCTGAAACAGGCAGTACATCTAAGAACTTACCCTAACAGCTTTTATTTTTATTATTTTTTAAAATATATTTTTATTGATATCAGGGAGGAAGGGAGAGGGAGAGAGAGACAGAAACATCAGTGATGAGAGAGAATCACTGATCGGCTGCCTCCTGCATGCCCTACACTGGGAATCGAGCCCACAACCTGGGCATGTGCCCTGACCAGGAATCAAACTGTGACCTCCTGTTTCATAGGTCTTCACTCAACCACTGAGCCATGCGGCTGGACACCTTAACAGCTTTTAAACAGATGTTTATATTGTCATGCAGAGCTCAAAATTGTTACCTAACAAGGAATTATTCTTAGGTGTTTCAGTCTTGTATCCCAGACAAGTTGGAATTGTAAAGAACTCTGGGAACCATCTAGCAAAGATCATACTCAATAAACATTTGCCAGATTGAAATTTACTTTTTTGGAGGAGTCCGCATTGCACATTGTATTACTATTAATACATTTACTTGTGAACAAAATAATCTCTCTCACATATATTTAAGTATGTGTTAGCCCAACTTACACCAATAACTAATCCCATCACTTAACTTTCCCCCACCTCTTCTTATGTAAAATTACAGCAAAGACAATAAAGTCAGCATTCTCAAATGATCTGCTTTGGGGGAAATTATTATTCCCCCAAAGCAGATAATTTGACTATTTGCCAAGCTAAGTTGCCTTGAGGTGATTTCATTAGAAAGAGCTCAGTTTAAGAATGAAGAACATTATGAAATTGGTACCATATTTATATAAGTTTGGCTTAGATACCTTTGAGTTTAGTCTGCATTTTCTTTATCTGCTAGTTGCAATCTGCTTTCAAGCCCACAAACCTTGTAAGGATGTCGAAAGGACTAATAAGCAACATCAAAAAAACCAAAATGCTTGGATATTAGCAGAAAATATTCCTATTCATTGTTCTTGAGCTTCACAATGAGTTCCATTATGGATCAAAGGGAAGCTACTAAACCTTAGGGTCCATAGCTGATGGCTTTATGATGGCTCCTTGGAAATTGAAATGCATGGGAAGAATATTAAAGAAGGGGGAATATTCATTGTACCCACATTTAAGTGTAAATTATTGTAATAGTTTTATTCTGCCACACAAATAAAGTACTGCAACTGTTACCTGAAGTGGTGTAGGTTGTATAGCTGAATTTAATTGTATATTGTTAGATACAGTGATATTTTGGCCTAAGGTAAATTCTGAAGGAGAAATTAATGTTTTATGTAGCAGAGCTGAGGGAGGGTGCTAATTTGAAAAATTATGGACAATGCTGGGAGGGGAAGGGAGAGTTTATATTTTGGCTTTATTGTTGCTTTATAAAGAGAAATTAAAAGCTCTTTTTTTCCCTCCTTTCATTTTCTTGGGGTGCATTCCAACTCCAGAAGGTAAGAAGTATTATTTTATTCTAAAGAATTATTATACAACTATAAAGCACTCTTTTACAAGTTTAATTGAACTTACCTTTGGATGCATGATTTTTACTTTATAAATTGATATAATTAGTCTAGAAATTTAGAGTGATATTACTATATAAATGTTTTATTATATGTACTTTTTTGTTCTTGCAGTTTACAAGCATTATTTGTCATAATTTTAGCAACTCAATTTATATTTAATTTTATTAAAATCATTTGATTTACTAGCATTGGAATACCTAGTATCCTGCAGATTAATGAAAATACTTATGATATTGGAAATGTGTTAGATAACATTTGCTTTTGTTCAGCACTTATATAATGTTATGCCACTTCCTTATGGTCTCTGTGGTTTCAGATGAGAAATTTGCCGTCATTTGAATTAGTGTTTCCCTGTAGGCAATGTGTTTTTTTCTTTCTACTTTTAAAATTTAAAAAAAATTTTATTTAGTCTTTAGAAATGTAATTATGATGTGTCTTGGTGTGTGGACTTTATTGAGTTTATCCTATTTAGATTCCCTAAGTTTCTTGAATATGTAGGTTTCTTTATCACTAAATAAAAGAAGTTTTCAGCCATTAATTCTTTAAATCTTTTTTCTCCTTTCCTTCTTGGACTCTGATGATATAAACTTTGAATCATCTATTATTATCCAACAACTCCCTGAGTTTCTGTTCATTTTTTTTCAGTGTTACTTTCTCTCAGTTGTTCACACTGGTAAATTTTATGGATCTGTCCTCAAGGTCATTGATTCTATTTTGTTATCTCCATTCTACTATTGAGCCCATCTAGCCAGTTTTGTGTGGGTTTTATTTCATCTAGCAAGTTTTTACATTTCTTATACTTTTCAGTTCCATAATTCTATTTGTTTATAGCTTCTATTTCTTTGCTTATATTTGCTGTTTTTTAATTTGTTTCAAGAGAATGTATAAGTGTTTGTGGAAACATTTTTATGACAGCTGTTTAAAAATTCTTATCTTATAATCTCAACATCTGTCTTACTGTTGGCATCAGTTGATTGTCTTTTCTCATTTAGGCTGTGATTTTTCCTGGTTCTTAGTATGATGGGTGGCCATTATTTTTATTGAATCTTGGATATTTTAGCTATTGTGTTATGAGATGTTGGGTCCTATTAAGTATAAATCTTTTATTTAGGCAGGCATTCACACTGCTCAGGTTTACCTTGTCAGTCCTGGACTCTTAAGGTAGACTGTGGTCTTGTTTTATCTGGTGACACAGAGGCTCCCAATGATCTTTGCAGTTGCTTTCTGAGGGGGACGGAGTTGGCTGCCTTAGGCCTCTAGGTGTGGGAAAAAGGGAGTCTCCAGCCTATGGGAACAGAGAGGCTTCCTTAGTCAGGTGCTTGTGACAGGACCCCTGCTGGGTTGCTTAGCATTTTGGGGGCTGGTAGTCCCAGGTCCACAAGGACAAAGAGGCTTCCTGGGCTGGGCTGCTTCTTGTGGTCAGATCCCACTTGCTGGTGTTATCTTGCTTCTCCTATTTTAGTCTTTATTTTTGCTGCTTGAGGTAAGATAATTCCCTCAGTCAAAGCCATTTAATTATATAAGCTTTACTGTAACTCTTAAGTTACTTCTATGAGTTGGAAAATGCTAGAAATTGGTAAAATTAAAGGATCAATTGACTCCTTAAAAGCTCTGAATATTGACGTAAGTGGCTATGTCAAGACTGACAGCTATTATTCAGACACAGAACATAATTGGAATAAATAGCTTTGCTGTTAGATGTATAAACTATTGCTAAATGAACAAGAAATACCAAATAGGGCAACGATATAAGATCTCAACAAAGTCTTAATTTTTAATGTATTTAAATCTGTTAAATTTTATTCTCTCTCCAGCTCTTTGTTTCAGAACTATGTACATAGCTTATATTGACACATATTTTATTTTTGTTTTCCACACCAATACTTCTTTTAGCCCAAATAGTGTGTCCTCATATACAACCGTCTATACCTCTTTAGTTCAGAGACATGTGGTTTTTAGGAACTTGGCCCATCCAGTTAAGAAATGTTAGCATCTTGATCAGTTGGAATACAGGCAGTTAATATTTCTTTATATGCAGTAGTTACAAGGTGACCTTTTAGGAGCATTATATTTCTCTTAAAGTCTATTTTTTCTTTTTATGTCTTATTCTTATACGATTCTTATAAGATTGTAATGCAAGATGCTCTTAGTGAACTAATCATGGAAATGGTCATGGACTGAGGTAGGATTCAGGTACTTTATGCACATGATCTATTTAACCTAAAGAAACCATCTGAAGTCTTTATTTCATAGATAAAGACGTTGAAGCAGTGAGGAATTGCATAACCAGTTAGAGATAAAACTTGAACCCTCATCTGTCTGACTCAGAAACTTAAGTGCTGCTTCTGTTGCCTCACTTTTGAGTAGGATCAGGACATTGGGTAAGGTTCTTGAACTGCTTGTATTTCACTTCAGGTGAAAAGTTATGGTGTTCTCTAAACTCTCTAAAACTAGAGTTTGTGATTATCTAAAAATTGAACCTTATTGTTCCATATATTTACTTTAAAATAAAACATAATCACTGGACTCTTTTTTTCTTTCCAAACAGTTTTGCTCACATCTTACTGGTAGTAGGCAACCTATGCTTTTTAAAAAATAACAGTGGAAAAAAAGACAATAATGGGAAGAATGAGTGAAGATTTACAGTGAAGTATTAAGAGGACAGAGAGAATATACAAGCAATTTTCCAAAGAACTTTTTTTCGGTTTCTTTTTATGACTTCCCTCTCCAGGCTATTTCTAGATTGCTCTCTTATTTGTTGTGTTTCACTGGTCTATTAATACAGACCTCTCATTGTGGGGTCCCAATTGGGCTTTTCCAAAAATGCCTGTTGAAAATTTCCCTTCATACCCTTTTCTCTCTCTCCAATGGTTTCACTATCATTTGTTTCATGGTATGTTTATGGACGAAAACAGTTTGAAGAAACTAATTCTTTAAAGTATGGGTGAGTCAGATGCTACTTTTTGAATTTAAAATCTATATTTGTTATTTCTTTTTAAAAAGTAGATTAGTTGTTAACCAAATGGACTTCTTAGAAGAATTGCAGGTGGTAAGATCAATGAAAAGCTAGGAAAAGGTTTTAATGAAAGAGTTTATAATAATACAAAGATTTCTAGTGAATCAAAAACCTGTTAAGTCTATTTATTAATTTAGTGATCCTTAAACTCACTATTTTCCAACATAAGGGTGTGTTGAGTTCAGTTTTGTTCTGTGTGCTGTCAGGTAAGCGTGCCATAAAAATCAGTTCTAGCTTTTAAAGCTATCTGTGTTGAATTTTTAGTTTGTGTGTGGATAATGATAACGGGTGGGTGTGTATAGGTATATGTGTAAGAGTATCATGTGAGTGAAAGAGACTTAAAAGTTTATTATTTTTTTACATTTAAAGTTGACCTGAAAGAATGCATTCAAGCATCTGTAAGGGGAACTAGATGACTCCACTTTTCCTTTATTCTTGAAAGTCTGAGTCTTTAACCCTATTGAAATTCAAGGTATTAAGCTTTGAAGGATATAGAGTGTATAGCAGTTCAGTCAGAGATAGGGAAGCTAATGAAGGTCTAGTTTTGACAAGGCTATTATATTGGAGGGAGTACAGAAAAAATGAACAAGAGATTGGGATTAAAGTAGAGATTAGGCAGGGTAATCTATTGCAGGAGAAAATATCTCTAGGATTAAATAAGTTAGACCAATGAAGTTCTTTATCAAAGGCTTGAAATGGGGGTTATAAATATTAGAAGAGAAGACACTGGTGAATTATGAGGGTGGACTATAAAAGTTCATTATATTAATTTCTTTAGATTGGTTGCAGGAAGGAATGCCAGTGATGAATTTTGAAAAGTAGTAGACTTCAGGGTTTTATGAAGAGTCTTAAAGTGTTTGAAGGGGGCTGTCAGATGGATCTTCTATTTCTTTTTTAATGTCCGATCCGGTAGTTTTCTAAGTACAGGTCTTTTACCTCCTTGGTTAAGTTTATTACTAGGTATCTTTTTGTTGTTGTAATGGTAAATGGGATTTTTGTTTGTTTGTTTTTAGTTTCTATTTCGGAGAGTTCATTATTAGTGTATAAAAATGCCATCAATTTCTGGATGTTAATTTTGCACTCTGCTACTTTTCTGAGTTCATTTATTAAATCTAGAAGTTTTTTGGTGGAGGCTTTCGGGTTTTCTACGTATAGTACCATGTTATCTGCAAATAATGACAGTTTTATTTCCTCCTTTCCAATTTGGATGTCTTTTAGTTTTTTCTTCTTATACTGCACACAAGAATAAACTCAAAATGGATTAAAGACTTAAATGTTAGGCTCAAAATCATAAAAATCCTAAAAGAAAACATAGTAAAATCTGGGACATTTCTTGTAGCAATATTTTTTCTGATATATTTCTTGAGGCAAGGGAAACAAAAGAAAAAACACATGGACCCTCGCCGGTTTGGCTCAGTGGATAGAGCATCAGCCTGTGGACCTAAGGGCCTCGGGTTCGATTTTTGTCAAGGGGCACGTGCCCTGGTTGCAGGCTCCTTCCCAGCCCTGGTCGGGGCTGATGCAGGAGGCAACCAATTGATGTGTTTCTCTCACATCAATATTTCTCTGTTTTTCCCTCTCTCTCCCACTCTCTAAAAAATCAATGGAAAAATATCTTGGGGTGAGGATTAAAAAAAGAAAAAATAAACAAATGGGACTACATCAAACTAAAGAGTTTTTAGCATAGCAAAGGAAACCATTAACAAAATGAAAAGACAACCCACTGAATGGGAGAACATATTCACCAATGATACATCTGAGAAGGGGTTAATATCCAAAATTTATAAAGAACTTATAAAACTCAACACCAAAAACAATAAACAACTCAATTAAAAAATGGGCAAAAGACCTGATTAGATAGTTCTCCAAAGAGGACATACTGATGGCCAATAGACATATGAAAAGATGCTCAACGTCAATAATCATCAGAGAAATGCAAATTAAAACCACAATCAGCTATCACCTCACACCTGTCAGAATGGGTATCAATAAGTCAACATACAAGAAGTGTTGGTGAGGATGTGGAGAAAAGGGAATCCTTGTGCACTGTTGGTGGGAATGCAGATTGGTGCAGCCACTGTGGAAAACAGTATGGAGTTACCTTAAAAAATTAAAAATGGGCCCGGCCAGGTGTGGCTCAGTGGTTGAGCGGCAACCTATGAACCACAGGAGGTTACAGTTCAATTCCCGGTGAGGACACATGCCCAGATTGCCAGCTCCATCCCCAGGGTGTGTGTGGGGGGGTGGGGGGGGTGGGGGAGGTTCAGGAGGTAGCCAATCAATTATTCTCTCTCATCATTGATATTTCTATCTCTCCCTCTTCCTTCTCTGAAGTCAATAAAAATATAAATAAATAAATAAATAAAGGAACTGCCTTAAGACCCAGCAATGCCACTTGGGGGAATTTATGCAAAGAAACCCCAAACACTTAATTTGAAAGAATTTATGTACTCCTATTTTCATTGAAGTGTTATTTACAATAGCCAAGATTTGGAAACAGCCCAAGTATCCATTAATAGATAAGTGGATGACAAAGCTGGGTACATTTACACAATGGAATACTACTCTGTTGAAAAAAGAAAAAAAAAATTACCCTTTTGACAGCATGGATGGACCCGGAGAACATTATGCTAAGTGAAATAAGCCAGTCAGAGAAAGACAAGTACCATATGATTTCACTCATATGTAGAATTTAATTAACACACTGAACTACCAAGCAAAATAGAAACAGACTCATAGAGAGCAAGCAGACAACTCTGGTGGTGGTGGAGGGACAGCAAAATAGAAAGAAAAAGAGAACTCATGGACATGGACACAAGTGGTGATTGCAAAGGGCGGGGGTATAGGTGGAGATGGAAGGGAGCATAGAGGGGATAAATGGTGATGGAAAAATAAATAAAAATAAATTTCAGAAAGAAAAAGAAATAAACATTTCTCAGACATACCTATAAAAAAAAAGAAGAGAAATATTCCAAAGCCTACTTTTAAGTGATCTCATAATAGCTCCAAATACAAGAGATCAGCACAATATATACATATATGGAATCATGTTGTACAGCTGAAACTATTTGTCAATTATATTGGGAAAAAATACAGGAGACCATGGAAATGTGTTTGTTTCACAACTCAGATTTAGTCTGGTGCAGCAGTTGGCAAGGAGATTAATATTTTTCATTTGAATCTGTGTGTGTTCTTCTCCCCTATATTTTACTTTTGGACAGTTATGGTAGTTTGTGCTAAATGAAATAGTGTCTTTTAGAAAGAATTCAGCTTTAGTGAGTTATAATTGACAAAACTTTAAGTGAAATAGAATCTTTACACATTATTTGTGATACTTTCATGAGATAAGTTTTTCTTGGCTTAAATGCTAGATACTAATGAGGATTAAGAAACGTAAGGAATTATTTTTTGTTTAGATAATATAAGAATGAGCCTCTACATCCATTTTCTCTGTTCTAGCCTCTCAGTAGATTGATGGACTTTTTATAGTTTTATAAAATGTGTTTATGTTAAATGAGTGTTGATCAGGTAATTTTATCTTAAGTCTGTGTTACATTGGATATTCAGAGATAGACACTAACTAATCATTGTGTGTTTTTTGCAGTGGGACTTCCCCTCTTGCATGCCTGAACGCAATGCTGCACACAAACTCCCGAGGTGAAGAGGGCATCTTCTATAAGGTTCCAGGCAGAATGGGAGTATATACTTTGAAGGTAAATATTTTTGGAGTCATTTAAAAAGTAAATCATGAAGTGACTACATATAAATATTTGCATCATAGAGGACAGAATTCTGTTTTTGAAGAGGTAATATTTTTGGCCCTGTATTCAAAATATTTTCTTTTTAGTAATCTGTAACCATCTAGGTAGATCAGAGAAGAGAAATCAATTTATTTTTTATTGTTTATGATAATATTATCTTGGAAGGATGAAATGAAAATGTCTTTCAGAAACTTTTTCAAGGGCCTCACATTTGAATAATGAGTGATACAGCCTTGATGCTTTGTAGTACCTTCTCATTTAATTCTCCATTACAATTTAGAGTTATGGTTATTATTATAATGGAGAAAGCCAAAGTTCAAAAAATGGGATTTTCTTGTGGGCCAAATACCATCAGAATCAGAACCCAGATCTGACTGAATTTCCAAGCCCATGTTCTTTTTACCATAGCGGGCTTAGTAATTTTTAATTCTTACACTTGAGAAGGGACCTTGACCTATCGTTGTCCTTTTCTGAATGAGCTTGAGTAAAAGAGAATTTATTAGTTTAGATAACTGAAAAGTTTAGATAACTGAAAATTCTAGGGAAACTCAGCCTTGATTCAGGAGCTCAAATGATATCAGGGATTGGTAACAATAGATAACAGGGATGTTATCAGGTCTCTCCACTTTATTTTGGCTTCGCTCTCAGCAGGCACTTTGCTCTTTGTACATGACTCCACTCTGCAGGCTGTAAGTCTGGAAAGGAAAGAGTCTCAGGAACTAAAGCAGGAGACTTCAGTTAGTTTTGATTTGGCTTAATTATTTAATTAGTTTGGCTTGGCTCATGTGTGTATACCTCTTACCTCTTAAACTTTATGCTATAATCATAGTATGCTCAGTGGTTGTACATCGCCCATTAACATTAAAAAGATCTAATTTATCTATAATACTTCCTTTTTATGCACTTTGTTAACTTCCTGGGATTATAGGGCTATAGTACCATATGGAGTTGTTTGCATTTCTTTTAGGTTTTAGCGTTCTAGACTTTCCGTATTGTTAATAACGTACTCCATGCTGGACATTGTAGAGGCAATCAAGAAGGATAAACGGTGATCCCTGAGCTCTTGATGTTCACATAGTTATTGAAATAATTGTACATTGACAACATTTAACTGTGACATAAAGTATACTATACTATAAAGTATTGTGATGATATAGAGAAAGATTAATTTTGAATAAAGGAATCTAGAAAGTTTTTGTGTGTTGGTTTGTTTAGTTTTTTAAACTTGTAAGATTTGAGTTGAACTTTGGCAGATAAGTAATGTAAAGAGGGCCTTCCAGGACAAGGGAATAGCTTAAGCAAAGGCACAGCTAGAAGGATTCAGAATGGATTTGAAAGTAGAGTAAATTGGAGTGGTTAGGCCATATCTGTGTGTGGACTAGTGATAGGAGTCAGGGGTCGGGTAAATGTTAGGTAATGATCAGACTTTGGAGGCTCTTGAAAACCTGAGGGGGGTGGGGAAGAGGTGAGTATGTGTGTTAAGAAGGTGGCAGTTTTTTTCAGGACAATAGCATGGTCAAATCCATATTTAGGAAGATAATTAGATAGGGTATGTTTAAGGGTAAAGCAGGAAAATGTGTAAAAAATATGTTATTGTTGTTTGAAAGAAATAATTGGCCTGAAATACAAGAGTAGTAAAAGAGATGGAGGCAAAGAAGTTAGTTATATTTGTATTCAAAATACTTGCTGAACCTGTAGGTCAAAAAGTATGGCTGACAACTGTAAAATTTGTCCTGCATTTTGAAGGAAAGAATAGAAAAATACGGGGTGTGTATTCTAACGAAGTGTACAACCTGAGAAATGGCACTAGGATATAAACGTAAGTGGAAAAGAGCAGTTCTTTACTAGATCAGAGTTTTCGAGTGTCAGTTGTAGGTAGGTGGGTTACATGTCAGAATTATTTTTATCTGATTAGAAAAATAATATGGGAAAATAAAAAATATATTGAGAGGAAAAGAACCATCTGTATGTAATTTTATAACTTAGAAATAACATTAGTTATTTATATGTGTATATTTTTATGTACCACATAAATTCATAAAAGCTGATATTTACTGAGCTCTTATCATATGCCAGGCACAATTTTTCATTTATTAACTCATTTAATTTCAGAGTGATCTTTTAAGGAAGGTACTGTTATTCCTATCTTATAGACAGGGAAACTGAAGCATGAGAGGTTAAGATTTTGATGAAGGGATACACAGTTAGGAGAAGATAAAGCCAGAATTCAAACCCAGAAAGTCTTAAGTTCCTAGTTGTTGATCTTACAACTGTCCTCTTTTATCTCTCACATACTGTGCTGACATAGGTATCCTTTCTGACTAACATTCCACAATCCAGTGTAGAAACCAAAGATTCATGTGATTTAAAAAAAAATAAAGATTTCTTTTGTATTTGATTCTTGATGGTTACTAACCAATATTTGGGAAAAAATTGGATTCAAATAATGGACTATCTTTTGCTACCCAGACTCTTGATTGAATTCACAATACATAATGGTACTAATATATACACAAATATACATATATGTATATGTATATATATATATATGTAATATATATATGTATTATATATTACATGGATGATGCATGCACACATGCTTTATAAAATTTTTATTATATAGGGTTTTTTTTGTTTTTTTTTAAATATATTTTTATTGATTTTTCACAGAGAGGAAGGGAGAGAGATAGAGAGTTAGAAACATCGATGAGAGAGAAACATCGATCAGCTGCCTCCTGCACATCTCCTACCGGGGATGTGCCCGCAACTCAGGTACATGCCCTTGACCGGAATCGAACCCGGGACCTCTCAGTCCTCAGGCCGACGCTCTATCCACTGAGCCAAACCGGTTTCGGCAATTATATAGGGTTTTTTAATCCTCAACTTATATTTATCTGATATATATATATATATATATATACACACACACACACACACACACACACACACACACACACACACACACACACATACACGAAGTTCTTGTCTAATTTAAGTCTCTGTGTTGTGCCTACATATGATTGGCATGTAAAATTTTTACCTTTTGATATAGATTGAAACATTTAGCTACTTTGATCCAAAAAAGAGAGGACTGGGATTCAGAAAATATTATTGGTTCTGCTGTTGAATCCTTTAATACAAAAAAATTAATCTACCCAGTTGAGTTGCAACAATGGGTATCAAAGACTTAATGTAACTTCTGTTTGCTGAATTGGTAATGATTAATCCTAATTGGATGCTTACATTTTCAGAAAGATGTGCCGGATGGGGTGAAAGAGCTATCGGAAGGTTCAGAAGAAAGCAGTGATGGTCAGTCAGATTCCCAGAGTTCTGAGAACAGCAGCAGCAGCAGTGATGGCAGCAACAAGGAGGGGAAAAAGAACAGGTGGAAAAGGAAAGGTAAATGCACCTGATGCATTAAAAAGTACTGTCGGATAAATGCCTTGTTAGTAGTTCCTCTTTTTTCAGAACCTCAATCTGTTAGTCTCCTTCCCTTACCCTTTAGATCAGTACTGTCCAATAGAATTTCCTTCTGTCATGGAAGTGTTCTGTATCTATGCTATCCAACGCAACAAAATAGCCACTAGCTACATGTGTCTATTGAGCACTTGAAATATGGCAAGTGTGACCAAGGAACTGAATTTTAAATTTTATTTTAACTTAAATTTCAATAGCCACTTATGGCTAGTGGCTACCACATTGGACACTACGGCTCTAGCTTTTACCTGGGTTTATTTTCAGCTCTTGGCCATCTATAGCCTGTTTTCGGATACTCTGATTTTATTTACCCCATTAATCTTCTCTTCTAAAATTTGAACACTTATTACTCTAACAACTCTCTCCTTACTAGGAAAAGAATGCTTTTCATTTCTATTAGCAAAGACTAAATTTAGTGTGCTAGCCTTTGCTCTCATCCCCTGCTTGATGTCTGCTTCATAGTTTACCCAAAAACTTTCTTTAAGGAACAGTGTCTTGTGCTACAGCTTCCCTGACATGAATTTTCCATTTAAGGGTACATATTATTACCTATTCTTGCTAATTATCTGTAGCTTCTTGTCAGAGTCTTGAAGAGGGCAAATTGTTTTTGTACCAAAATATTAATAAATTTAGCTATACATGGTAAGGCAGATTTTAAACAAACCATGGTGATTCCTTTTTAAGGACTGATACAAGGCTTTTTTTACTCTGGACTGATTTTACATAGCAAAATAGACATCTAATAGTTTTCCTCTTAGGTTTAAGTTTTAGGTGAGCTGTCTTTGGATCTAGAAACTAAGAGTTTGTTTTTTTGAAATACTTGACTCATTAATTTCAAGTTCCTTTAGAAGTATTGATGTAGAACTGTATCAGAAAAAGTCTTATTTATCCTCATCTCAGTTAATGTGTATGCTACTCCTGGAGAGAATTGAGATAATTGGTGGAATCATGTGCGTTCTCTGGTATGGTTACCACACATGCAATTGGGGAAAATTTGGAATTGTGAGGATTTTAGCTTTTAAGATCACAACCACTTGAACAACAACCCAGACCTCAAATTTTGGGAATGAGTGGAATAAAGGCGAGACAAAGCCAGGACCTGTTACTAATATTCTGATACGTATTTTTAAAGCAATCCCTGTCAATAGTGAAAGGAGGTATAGTCCAGGCCTATATTCCTTATGCACTAAGGACCTTTTTTGGAAGGGTAGAGCTGAATGTATTAAAAGTTCTGTCCCTCCTCTGTGCCTCCCCAGTTTCAACTTTTTAAGTTTAGAAATTGTTGATATAAGATTAGGAAACAAGCAAAGTCATCAGGCTAGAGCAGTGGTCGGCAAACTCATTAGTCAACAGAGCCAAATATCAACAGTACAACGATTGAAATTTCTTTTGAGAGCCAAATTTTTTAAACTTAAACTATATAGGTAGGTACATTCAACTTTAAATTCAACTTTTAAATTCATGGTTTTCGTCTTCCGTTTTTCTTTGCTTCTTCTTTGTAGCCATCTCAAACAGGGCACCTAAAAAAATGTTTCATTTTATAATAGTAAAGCCACCAACACAAAAGAATTACAATTCTTAAATTGATGACAAAAATACCTGTAGGATTTGCAGCTGGTTGGAAAAATACAGGTAACTTTATGCTTCGAGTAGGTACTTTTGTCACCCGCGCGCGATTTGCGGACCCGACTAGCACTAACCACTGCACAATGAGACTGCTGACTGACTGGCTCACTCAACTCTGCATGAATCGCGCATGCCTCCCCGGCTGCGTCTCCCGTTGCCCGACCGACCGACTGACACCCCCCACTTCTTCTAACGCCATTTCTTCAAAATAGACTCGCCCAGGCTGAAAACCAACTTCTGCGCATGGGCCACGAAGTTTCAATCTCACTGTACGTGCGCGCATGTGGTATTTTTGTGGAAGAGCCACACTCAAGGGGCCAAAGAGCCGCATGTGGCTCTAGTCACTGGGCTAGAGAAACAGTTAGCAAGATTCATAATGTCTAGATGTGGCTGGAAACAGGGAAAGCAGTATTAAAGAAGGCCAGACTGCCCTGACTGGTTTGGCTCAGTGGATAGAGCATCGGCCTGCAGACTGAAGGGTCCCAGGTTCGATTCCGGTCAAGGGCATGTACCTTGGTTGCAGGCACATCCCCAGTGGGAGGTGTGCAGGGGGCAGCTAATCGATGTTTCTCTCTCATCGATGTTTCTAACTCTCTATCCCTCTCCCTTCCTCTGTGAAAAATCAGTAAAATATATTTTTTAAAAAAAGGTCAGACTAATAAACTGGAAACAAAATCATGGTCTTGGAAGTCTTGACTTTTCATTAGCCACATATGCTACAGTACCTGTTTTAAGTAGTGGCTGTACAATGTTGTTAAAAGTTGTCTCTAAGAATTTAAGGTAAATGTATTATGATACAGGAAGATCTAAGAAATAACAAAAGAACCCCATTGTCAGTAGCTTATGAGGTAGATTAAAATAGCATAACCTTGCCCAATACTCAGCATCTATAATAATAAAAGTGTAATATGCTAATTAGACTGGACGTCCTTCTGGACGACCTTCCGGACGAAGGCTGGGCTGTGAGGGAAGCCGATGCCGGTAGCCAGGGGAAGGAAGGCCTACTCTTGCACAGATTTCGTGCATTGGGCCTCCAGTAATAATAGAAGATACTAACAGCAAGGTAATAGCAAAATAAAAATTGTGGTTCAGATAAATTGTTTTGAACTGCCTTTGATTCATTCCTTTTCTAGAACTTACCACAATATTGAATATTCATCCTTGGTTTATACTACAATGAAATGTTCCATCAAGATCTTTTCTGATTGTAGGTAGTGTGTTAAAATGAGAGTAGAATGGGCCGTATGTGGTGTTTGGAAGGTGGAGATGAGAGGTACACATGATGTCATATAGAATTCATGTTTACTCTAGCAGCTCTGATATTCTTAAGAAATGGATAAATGCCGGGCTACCAATAGTGAAGAATGATTTAATCTTTCATGAATGGGTCACACATGGTATAGATATGAACATTTTAGATATGTTATATATATATGGATGTTCTTGTAGTCCAGTGACATTAAAGTGGAAAATCTGTAGTTAGCAGTGATAGGAGCCGCAGGCAGCAGAGCAGCTCTAAGTCAGTTGCAGTTATTAATAAAGGTAAAGCAAAATAATTGTGCCTATTCCTTTTTCTTATTTAGGGCTTTTCCTCTCAATCTGACATCACTTTATTTCAAATTCATTGTAAGACAGGAAGAACATTGAGATAGTATCAAAACCCACTTCCTTTTATGTTCAAAAATAAAGAGCTCTGACAGCAAAACTGATACTTCTAGTTGAAAATTGATAGAAACTCTCTTGATATAGTTGTACCTTTCAGCCAAATAGGAATGGAGAACAGAACTTTGAAATTCAGCCCAATATTAGAACTAGTTTATTAATTTCCATGTAAAGTGGAAGAACTTAGAAGCTTGTAGTATTTAGTTCTTAATTTTCAGACAGGAAACAATGTTCAGAGAAGAGTTTTATGAAATTCCAAGCCAAGGTAAGGTCGAATGACTCCAGAAAAATGATTAAAATCAACTTTTTCTGTTGCTTTTTTGGTAGGATCATAGCTAAGTAAGTCTATGTCTTTTCCCCAAAATAAAATATAAATACTGCAGCATGAAGCAACTGCAGAAATATTTTTTACCTTGTAAAAGAAACAAGTTTTTCAGATTTTAGTCTGCTTTTAAAGTGTCTTAAGAAAAACATTAAATGTGAAATGTATCTTTTCACCTACAAGAAATTACTGGTTTTTTCTGGGAGCATGACCTAATGTTAATTTTACTGCTTGTCCAGAACTATTTTAAATCAGGAATTTGCTATATATTGTGTTTTTAGTTGAAATACCATAGTCCTCCCTGTCCTCTAACATTTATATATATATGTTAAGTTGCTGAATGGGGATGATTATGTATAGAAATATCTCCTTTAAAAAGGAGACTAGGGAGAAAAACTCCTTTGGGCAAAGTTAACTTATGTGGGGAGAGACCTTTGGGAGAGATGTTCTCTTTCTCTTCTGGGGTGGTTGGTGGCTGAGTTGGGAGGTTTTAGCTCTGTCATGTATTAAAGATGGCTACACTGTTAGGACTTGGATAATTAGGGTACCCAGAAGCAAGGGAAGGTATTCAGGTATGGCCTCTCCATGTTTGATTATGGGACTGTTTGAATATCACGAGGAGCTAGTCTGCCCAGTTTGGAGTGACTACACTTGCTGTGGGAAGAAGGGGCTTAGAACGGTAACAGTCTTCTCCTGGAAATGAAATTCCCCTAAAAAAGACTGTCCTGTAAATACTTTCCCTCTAAATAAGAACTTTCCCTCTAGAGAAGGATTTAACCTTTTTGAAGATTAAAACAATTTTGGAAACTTCACTTGCTATAATTGTTTTAACCATTAATCCTTCATCTATATAAAGCTAAGTTTTAATTTTTATATTACTGCTTCATTATTTCTGATACCATCTAATATTTCAGAGGGGCCCATTGAATGTTTTTAGGAGAAAATAAAATGTCAGTGATTATTTACTAAAGCTTTAAATTCAAATGTATTTAGTATGAATAGTCCATATCCTGTTGATGTTACTCAATATAATAACCATCCATTGAAATGGGAAATTCTCAGTGCTATAATATATCTGAAAAGCAGTATCTTCTGCACATATATTCAGTGAGTGGTACATAAATATTCAACAACCTGAAACTACTTTAGTAAATTATGCAAAACTGGCTTTAATGAGCACCAAGTTTTAAATGTTTTTCTGAAACCACTTTAGTTTTCTCCACTAGGTTGCTCTTTGATTTTTTGGGTAACATTTTTTGTTTTGTTTTTAAATCAAATAAGTAATGGCTGATCTTTTGACTAGAATTTGTTGATCTGTTGTTGTGTCTATATGTTTATATGAAACATTGTTGTTTCTAACCAGATTCTAAATATGTTTTTAAATGAGTGCTTTTAATATGTTGAGCAGTTCACATTGGAGAACCAGTACATTGGAATATAATCTTGAGAAGTATTGTTTAGGTCATTCTTTATTTGCAAAGCTAAAGAAACATCTCTATTTAAACTATTTGCTACATTTAATCTTTTTCCATTATGTACCATTTGCCAGGTATTTGGGAGAACAATTCGAATAAGGTGTGGGTTCCACCCATATCTAGAGGTATAGAAATAAGCAGATAATTAGCAAATACTTAATAAGTAGCAAGTGTTTATGTTTATCATATTAGGACAGAATTAGAAAAGAGAGTAGCTTTACCATGGTTAGTATTATATGAGACATAGAAAGATTTAATATATTCTTCCCTTGAGAGTATAACTTCTCTTGAAGACTAGACATAGGGAAAGAAAATATATGTAAAGGCAAGAAGGTGGAAGTGTGTGTACAGTGTTTTCAAGAAACCATAGGAATAAAAGTTTGGCTGGAAGAGGGGATTTGTGGGGAAAAAAGAAGAGGAAAGAAGTTGGGATCAGACTGTTAATCTTTATTGCTAGTCTCCATTATTTATAGTTTGTAGGTGTACATAAAGTAATTTCTTAGGAAAATTAAGATATGTAGTATGGATCCGAGAATGGCAACACTGCTGACTCAAATTTTCATAGCCACATACTAAGAGGAACAAGATTTTTGTTTATAATGCCTGCCCAGCATGGCTCAGTGGTTGAGCGTCGACCTATGCATCAGGAGGTCATGGTTCTATTGCTGGTCAGGGCACATGCCTGGGTTGCGGGCTTGATTCCTAGTTTGCGGCATGCAGGAAGCAGCCAATCAATGATTCTCTCTCATCATTGATGTTTCCATCTCTCTCTCCCTCTCTCTTTCTCTCTGAAATCAATAAAAGTGTATTTTTTTAAAAAAGGTATTTGTTTATAGGCCTTTTTCTGTTGGTTTTATCCTCTTGTCTTTTCTGTTGGCTTTATCCACTTGTCCAGTTACTATCTGAGTTAATATACTAGCTTTGATTTATTTTTCTACCTAATAGAGTTTATATTAGTTCAGTTTATTTCTAACCATTGGTATATAGGGCAAAAGAATTCTTTTCCATTCTATTCTCTCATACCTCATTTTATTGCGCTTCACTTTATTGCGCTTCACAGATGCTGCGTTTATGTTTTGTTAACCTACATTGCTTCCATTAGAGAAATCCTCAAGTGCCCTCTCAACCTAGTAGCCCTAAAACTGCTGACTTAAGAGATGTGGAAATATCAGTATTAAAGCTGTAGTAGAGTTTTTGAGGTGGAATGGCCTTATTGCCTTTATTTTAAAGATAGGGAAAACTGGGACCTATTCTATCAATCCAGGTTTCTTCCACTATATCATGTTGTTAGATTTACCTTAAGAACATACATACTGTCCAACAGGCTCTAGAATCTTTTCTAAGTTTATCTAATTTGGTGACTAATGGTTTATATTCTGCTTCCTGTTTCTTCAATCAATTCTTTTGAAAAATTAAAGAATGAAAAGGTATGAATACTAACACCCACCCCTTCCCCATCCTATCATCCTTCACTAGAGCTTTCTGAGGAAATAAACTGAAAAGGGAGGCTGTTTGCCGTAGAACTCCAAAAAGAAGATCCTTCCCAAAAGTGTTTGGTCACAGTTCTTAATACAGGTAGCAGAATATGATTGGGGAAGGCATGGTGCTTGATATCAACTCTGATAACAAATTTATCATTGTCATTTTCCTCCTTAGTATCATCTAGACTGTCACAGCCATCCTCTCCCCAGTCAGGTTGCCCATCACCCACAATTCCAGCAGGTAAAGTCATATCTCCATCACAGAAGCACAGCAAGAAGGCACTAAAGCAGGTAATTATGCTAGTCTCTGTTTATCAGAAGTATAATCTCCTACATTAAAAATGCATGACTCTGGCAGCCATTAAAAATTTCTTGAAAGGATATTATGTTCTTTTAAGGAGAAGTTTCATGCAGTTTCCCAATTAGGATTTAATAATGTATGTATCTCTGTGTCATTGGTTTGTGGTATATACTTTTTTTATCACATTTTATGTGTTCCTAATTTGCTAACAGGTTTTTCTTTGTGTATGTGTTCATTTTGAAAATTATGAATAGTTGTTGAATTTTTCAGGTTTTCTTCAGCATTTATCGAGATAATCAGGTAGCCTTTTTCTTTAAATCTAGTAACATACAAAATTCCACAACTAGACTTATTTTTTATTGATTTCAGAGAGGAAGGGAGGAGAGAGAGATAGAAACATCAATGATGAGAATCATTGATCAGCTGTCTCCTGCACGCCCCCTACTGGGGATCAAGCCCGCAACCCTGTCATGTTCCCTTACTGGGAATCCAACTGTGACCTCCTGGTTCATAGGTCGATGTTCAACAACTGAGCAACACCAGCCAAGCTAGGTTTTTTAATGCTAATCCATACTTAGCTCTCTAAAATAAACTGTATGTTTGTTATATATTTTTAAATATGTTATGGAATTTTCTTTTTTAAGATATTAGCTTGGGGAAAATAGATTTTAGTTTGGATTTTGTTGGGAGTTTTTTTTTCTTTGTGCTATCCAGAAACAATTTTGGAATCAAGATTCTTCTAACATCCTAAACTAAATTGTGTAGTCCCCCCAAAATGTATACACACTTCAACAGCTGATAGCTCCATTGATGTTTCTTTCTTTTCAGATTTAACTTATTGGAATTAATAATTATTCAAAGTGTGTATACATTTTTTGGAACACCCTGTATTTTTCTAGGTTTCTGGGGAAATTTTGAGTAATTTATCTTTTTATTGAAAATTCTGTAAATCTCACTTTTTAAAATTGTTTTCCTAGCATTTCAGTTTTAATTATTTTCTTTTACTAGTCTCTTGGTTTTCTGCTGTGGAGCTAAATTTGGAAATTTATTTTTCTTAGAAAGTGATCCATTTCACCTGATTTTTTTCAAATATTGGTATAAAGTTGTACATAGTATTCTTTTTTTTTTTTTTTTTTTAATATATTTTATTGATTTCTTACAGAGAGGAAGGGAGAGGGATAGAGAGTTAGAAACATCGATGAGAGAGAAACATCGACCAGCTGCCTCCTGCACACCTCCCACTAGGGATGTGCCCGCAACCAATGTACATGCCCTTGACCGGAATCGAACCTGGGACCCTTCAGTCCGCAGGCCGATGCTCTATCCACTGAGCCAAACTGGTTTGGCGTGTACATAGTATTCTTATATGTCTCTTTTTTGTTCTTCAGTGTTGTTCATTTATAATGTACTAGAGACCTGGGGCATGACATTCGTGCACTGCGGGGGGGCGGGGGGGGAGGGAGGATTGTCCCTCAACCTGGCCTGCGCTGTCTCGCAGTCCAGAACCTCTTGGGGGATGTCTGCCAAGGCGTCCTTAGCGCTGCTGTGGAGGCAGGAGAGGCTCCCAAAACCACTGCTGCACTCGCCAGCCGTGAGCCTGGCTTCTGGCTGAGCGACGCTCCCCCTGTGGGAGCACACTGACCACTAGGGGAAACTCCTGCATTGAGCATCTGCCCCCGGTGGTCAGTGCATGTCTTAGTGACCGGTCATACCACTGTTCAGTCGATTTGCATTTTAGGGTTTTATTATATAGGATTTTTTTTCGCCCCCTCAATGCTGCTAGCCAATGGTTTGTCTATTTTATTGGGCTTTTCTAAGAACTAGCTTTTGATTTTTTGAAATGCAAATGGTCAGTAAATAGAAAGTCACTAGTAGTTAAGAAAACATAAAAATAGTGGACTACTTTAATTCTCAGATCAGTATAAAAATCTTAATTATATCAAGCATTGGCAAGTGTGTGGGAAAATGCCTACTGTAGTTTGTCAGTAGAATATAAATTATTGTAGTTACTTAGGAGACAGATTTTGTAACATATATTAAAACTTAATTTTTTATTTATTTTATTTTTTAAATATGTTTTTATTGATTTTAGAGAGTAAGGGAGAGGAAGAGAAAGAGAGAGAATCATGGATGAGACAGAGAAACATTGATCAACTGCCTCCTGCATACCCCTACCAGGGATCATGCCCGCAACCTGGGAATGTGCCCTGATCTAGATTTGAACTGGCAATCCCTCGGTGCATAGGAAGATGCTCAACCAACTGAGCCACACCAGCCAGGGTGTATTTATTAAAATTTTAAGTATATACCCCATAACTAAACAGTGGAACATTTTAGAACTAATATTAAGAAAAATACGTACACACACACACATATATATATACACATAAACACACAGAATAATATTTGCATTAAAGTTGCATGCTCTTTTCCACTTAATAAGTCATTTACTTTTTCTTATTACTGAAACGATTGTCTTGTTTCTCACAGTCAGTTTTCTCTTTCTAGGCTCTGAAGCAGCAGCAGCAGCGGAAGCAGCAGCAGCAATGCCGGCCAAGTATGGCCCTCTCCTCCAGTCAGCATCTCTCTCTGAAGGCTGTCAAAGCTGCCAGTGACTCTGTGACTGCCAAATCTGGTAGGTAGATGGGAGTGTCTTTTCAGTGGAAGTTTCTTTATTTTTATTATTTTATTTTATTTCTTAATTGAATTTATTGGGTTGACATTGGTTAATAAAATTATATGGGTTTCAGGGGAACAGTTCTATAATACATCATCTGTATATTGTATTGTGTGTTCACAACCACAAGTAAAGTCTCCTTCCACACCATTTATCCTCCCCATTACCCTCTCTTGCGTCTCCCTATCCCCTTCCCCTCTGATAATCACTGTACTATTGCCTGTCTCTGAGGGGGGTTTTGTTTGTCTGTTCTGTTGTTTTTGCTTAATCTTTTCATCAATGGATGTTTCTTTTTCTGATCGTTTCATGTTGGTTTTCCAATTTGTATACTGTAGCATTTATTTTTAAATTATTATGTTTATTTACATAATTCTTGTACGGCCAAATCATTGACTTACTAGTAATCTTTCCAAGGTAAACAGAAAATTTATGCAAATATTCATGCAGTTATTAAAAAATACATAAGTGGGATTTGTATGTTAGAGTGAGATCTATGAGTAATGTAACTTCCAAGATGTCTTAGTAATATTTGGAAGCTGCTAATCAGTAACCTTAGAAAGCTGATATTTCCAAAAGATGCTCAAACCGAACTCTTCACAAATTACCTCCTTTAAAAAGAAAAGGTTTTGCCCAGCTGGTGTGGCTCAGTAGTTTAGCGTCAACCTATGAACCAGAAGGTCACGGGTTCAATTCCCGGTCAGGGCACATGACTGGGTTGCGGGCTCGATCCCCAGTGTGGAACTTGCAGGAGGCAGCCGATCAGTGATTCTCTCTCTTCATTGATGTTTCTATCTCTCTCTACCTTCCTCTCTGAAATCAATAAAAATATATTTAATTAAAAAAAAATCAAAAGAAACTAAAAATATATGCAGCCTTTGAATTTCCATTGGACAGACCTGAAGGCCTTTAGATTTGTTGTTATCGCTTACTTTGTTTTTAATCTAAACTGGTCTGGATATAGATTTTGTGTTTTTTTATGCAATTCATTTTGATGCCAGTTAATTATATGTGCCTGCCAGATTTAAACTGTGTCTTGCAGAACTTTGCATTTATGTTAAGAAGGAAATTTACCAAAAGCCAATAATGTGCTGAGAGGAAATAAGGGATTTTACCTTTTTTAAAAATATATTTTTTTATTGATTTTTTAAAGAGAGGGAGAAGGATAGAGAGATGGAAACATCAATGAGAGAAGAACATCATCGATCGGCTGCCTCCTGCATGTTCCCCACTGGGGATCGAGCCTGCAACCCTTGCATGTGCCCTGACCGGGAACCGAACCAGCAACCTCTTGGTTCCTGGGTTGACGCTTAACTGCTAAACCACACCAACAGGACAGGATTTTACTTTTTTTCTAGGCTTAATTCTCAGACTCAGAACATATTTGCAAGGTCACCTTACCTCATATATAACTACTTTTAGTTAGTATTGAATGGTTTGTTTGATTAATTGGTTTCTATCTATAACCTTAATGTCACCAGTCTTTTGTATATTTTTCCCTAGCAGTATGGGAAGGAAAGCAATCAGATGGACAGTCAAGCAGCTCCCAGAACTCAAACTCTAGCTTTTCTTCTTCAGTTAAAGTGGAAAACCCTTTGTTAGGCTTGGGGAAGAAGTCATTCCAAAGGTCTGACAGACTCCACACAAGTAAGTTAATTTACAAAGACTTCATGTTTTTATCAACTTATTTTATCAACCCAGTGTCTGAAATTCATCAGCTACCTGGCTTAATTTTACTTCCTGTTCACCTATGAGGTCTTGACCATTTTCATGTCCCTCCTGTCCTTACCAAACTTTATTCAGAATAAGATCTGTTATCAGGCCATTTTTGTGGTTTATTTCTTTTTCTGATCATAAGTTGCTTTGTCTGGCATTATTTACATTTTATTTCTAACCGTACAGAAAAGGCTTATAATTAAACATGGCAAACTGAACATTTTTTTCCTGCTCCCTCTTAATCCCACAAAAATGAGAATATGGAAATACAAAAGGGTGAAGAAAACAAGGAGATAGCCGATGGGTAGGCAATGTCAACAACTTTGAAAGATGAAAACTGGATGGGTATTTCATAGAGCTGAGTAGCAGATGCCAGTAATAAGCAAGCCAGCTAAGGCTGTAGAATACCAGAAAGGTTCCAGAATTGGAGATATAAAGGATCAGGATAGAGAGGGTGAGGCATAGATTTGAAAAGAAGAACCTTCTTTAAGGCCCTGGCCGGGTAGCTTAGTTGGTTAAGAGCATCATCCCAGTACGCCAAGGTTGTGCGTTTGATCTCCGGTCATGTAAAGCAACCAATAAATGCATAAATAAGTGAAATAACAAATCAATGTTTTTTTCTCTCTTTCTAAAAATCAATTAAAAATAAAAAGTTAGTAAGAATCAGTTTGATGCCTCACCCCCCTAGTAGGAGATAGATTTATTTTGAAGTGAAATTAAGTCATATAGATTTCCAATTCAGAGATACTACACATAGCAGAGGGCAGACAATGAGGCAATGTACTGGAGTTCGGGAAATTAAATAAAATACGAATACTGAATAGTGATCCTCTTGTTTGGCTTCCAGAATGCTAGTAGTGAGGCATATTTCTACTACCACTAGTTCCTTACTAACTATGCTCCAGCAGGAGATTGGTGGATTGGTAACTAAAGAAATGGAATAACCTCAGAAAAAAATCTGCAAGCACATTTATAGACTCGCTACTAAACAGAAATCATCTTGGTGTTCTCCCGTCTACAAAACCCAACCCAAAATTTTCAGTCAGCCTTTTTAAGTGCCTGTCTTTTAATTATGCCTACTAAGGATCATCTTTGAAGAAAATCCCATTGTGAGGACAGAATATGAAATATAGACTCAGAAGAAACAAGCGATTGAAGAAGAAAAAAATTTAAAACAATAACCTTTTAAAAAATATTTTTTTACTCATTTCTGAGAGAAAGGGAGAGCGAGAGAGAGATAGAAACATCAATGATGAGAGAGAATTATTGATTGGCTGCCTTCTGCACAACCCACATAGAGGATCGAGCCCCCAACCGGTGCATTTGCCCTAACTGGGAATCCAACTGTGACCTCCTGGTTTATAGGTTGATGTTCAACCACTGAGCATGCTGGCTGGGCCAAATAACTTTTATTTTAAAAAATTTTTAATTGGATTTATTGGGGTGACACATTGGTTAATAAAATTATATAGGTTTCAGGTATACAATTCTATATTTTAAAACTGCAGTATCTATAGGAAGAACTAAAAGATGATATTGTACCCATGAAAGAATAAAATACTATATTAAATATCAGAAAATAGAGTTCTAGGATATTAAATAATGTGGTAGCAGAAATAAAAAACTATGATAGAAATACAAAACGTTAAAGGTGAAGAAATTTCTCAGAGCATAGGTAGGTCTAAGGCGAGTTTCATATGAGGAGGTAAGAAAATTAGAATGCTAATCTGTGCTGTCCAGTGTCTTAAATAATAGGACTATCAGAAATAAAAAATAAATTGAAAGAAAGGTAAATAATCCTATATAATAAAACCCTAATATGCAAATCGATTGAACAGTGGAATGACTGGTCGCTATGAACTGACCACCAGGGGGCAGATGCTCAATGCAGGAGCTGCCCCCTGGTGGTCAGTGCGCTCCCACAGGGGAGCGCCACTCAGCCAGAAGCCGGGCTCACGGCTGGCAAGTGCAACTGGCAAGTGCAGCAGCGGCGGTGGCAGAAGCCTCTGTGACAGCACTAAGGAGCAATGACCCGAGCGGTAGGGAGCAGCAAGTAGGCGGGCGGTAAGGAGCGAGGGGTTCTGGACTGTGAGAGGGATGCCCACCTGCCGGCTTAGGCCTGCTTCCCACAGGGAGCGGGCCTACGCCAGCAGGCGGACATCCCCTGAGGGATCCCAGACTGCAAGAGGGCACAGGCTGGACTGAGAAATCTCCCAACCCCCAGTGCACAAATTTCATGTACCAGGCCTCTAGTAAGAGATAAAATACAAGAAAATTCGATAGACTTGAAAGCCACAGATTTCAGACTGAAAGTACATAATTGGTGTCAAGAAATAAGAATAAAAGGAAACCTATTCCAAGTCACATTCTTTTGAAATTTCAAAACATCCAGGACATGAGAGATTTGCAAAAAACCTCCAGAGAGAAAAAAATAATTCATTTATAAAAATTCAAGAATTGGCCCTGACCGGTTTGGCTCAGTGGATAGAGCGTCGGCCTGCAGACTGAAGGGTCCCGGGTTCGATTCCGGTCAAGGGCATGTTCCTGGGTTGCGGGCACATCCCCAGTAGGGGGCGTGCAGAGGCAGCTGATCGATGTTTCTCTCTCATCGATGTTTCTAGCTCTCTATCCCTCTCCCTTCCTCTCTGTAGAAAGAATCAATAAAATATATTTAAAAAAATTCAATAATTGGAATGGCAGACATCTCTGAAGCAACATAAAAGCTAAAAGATTGTATAGAAATGCTGACAAAATTGTAAAGAAAAGCTATTCCACACTCATTTATATATTCCAGACCTTTCCAAACTATTACGTTTGAGAATAGAATTTCAGACAACTTTTTTTTTTCCAGACAACTTCTTTATAAAAATATGATTTGATTCCAGGTATGGTAGTGAATTGGTATATTTTTCTTAGAGATAGTATCTGCCATAAACTGAATATGCCCTTTGATCATTAATTCCATTGCCAGAGATTAAAAATACTCATTACACAAATACTTGCAGAAGGTATACTAATATGCCAAGCACAGGTTTAGGGCCCTAGAGACGTGACAATGAATAGAACAAAATTTCTTCCTTTGGGGGCCTATCTTCAATTAAAGTCACAATTGTAGTGCCTGGTGCGTAGGAGGCCCTATATAAGTGTTTACTGTTGCTGTTATTTATCATTATTTTTGTTATTACTACTAATATTATCTTAAATTTACTGAGATGTGCCCTGGCCGTTGTGGCTCAGTTGGTTGGAGCATTGACTCATATACTGAAAGGTTGTGGATTCCCTTCTGAGTCAGGGCATATACCTAGGTTTTGGGTTCATATATGGAAGGCAGCCAATCGATATTCTGTCTCATATTCGTATTTCTCTCTTTTTCTCCTCCCATCCCCCTCTAAAATTAATAAGCATATCCTTGGGTGAGGATTAAAGAAAAATTATTCAGACCGTTTTTGGAATAAATACTATAAGTATAGAATTCTGTGTTTATTGGATCAAGCCTGTCAATCTGAAAAATAGCTCAGCTTCCCCCCTCCCCCCATCCTGTCTTTTTGGGGCTTCTTTTAGTATGCTTGATTTATTAATAATTGAGAGAGATGTGTTGAAATCTTACTGGTGGCTTTGTCCAGTTCTCCCTGTTGTTCTATCATTTTTTATGTCACATATTTTAAAATATATTAGATATTTTCATGTTTAAAATCCTCCTGATGGATTGAACCCTTTATCATTATCACTGTTTATTTACTTTATCAGTCGCTGATTAGGTTTTTTACTTAATGTATCATAAAGGATACACCAGCTTTCCTTTGATTAGTTTTTTCCCCTGATATATCTTTACTTTGTTCATTTCTGTGTGTCTTTGTGTTTTAGGTATGTCTCTTTGCAGAGCATATAGCTAGCTGAATTTTTAAAATTTGTAAATCAATATGACAATCTCATTTATTCAGTGAGATTTATCCATTTACACTTATTGTAATTGCTAATCTATTTGGACTAGTTTCTGCAGTCTTGTTTATTTGTTGATTTTTGTCTTCTGTTTTTCTTTTTCAAAAAATATTTTTATTGATTTCAGAGAGGAAGGGAGAGGGGGAGAGATAGAAATATCAATGATGAGAATGATTGATCGGCTGCCTCCTGCACGCCCCCTACTGGGGATTGAGCCTGCAATCCAGGCACATACCCTTGACCAGAATCAAACCTGGGACCCTTTAGTCCTCAGGCTGACGCTCTATCCACTGAGCCAAACCAGCTCGGGCTTGTAATGAGAACATTTAAGATCTACTCTTAAAAGTAATCATCTTGATTTTCCTCCAAAACAGAAGAGCTTTATAACAATTTAGCACTGATATTTTATATCTGGACTTAAATAATATTGTCTGACATTTCTCTTCTTAATCTCGCAAATCAGACACTAGACTACTATTTTTTTATACAACAATGTTGATGTACATTTATCTAAATGTTTACCTGTTTTCATTGTATTCCAGCCCATCTCTCTGTAATAACCATCCTTCCTGTAATTTCATCAATTTTGATAAATGTACTGTCAATTCTTTAAATATTGCTTTTTACTCTTAATTTTCTCCTTGTCTTCAATCAAGCATTTATTAGATCTCATTCGATCATTCATTCATTCTATCATGTTTCTGCTAAAGCTCTCAAAATATTTCATCTTTCTTATATTCTGGGTAAATTGTTTGGCTGTATATAGGTTATAGCCCCCCCACCCCCTAAACAGTGTCTAAACTGCTCTTTAATATAGTCATAGTATCTGATTTCAACAGTTTTTATTCTAATTTGTGGAAGTCCTGTTTATTTTTTCAAATCTTTGCGTTCACTACTAATTATCCTCATCTTTACAATGACATCTTTTAGATGTTAAATTGTTTTATACATAGCTATCCTGTATTCTATACACTGATGGCCAGATTATTATGACCACCTGTCGTTTGTAGGCAAATTAGCTATAATTTCATGCTGAAGTTGCTAGAGGGCCATACCATTATAAATATGGAAGCAGGTTGTTTACCAAGACAGTAGAAGTGATTTTTTTTTAAGATATGGGTAAACAACTCGATTTAACAGCCTTTGAACGTGGAATATACACTATATAGATTTGAATTTTTCTATTTTTTAAATCAAATTTTGTATATGTGTTATTTATTATAAACTTCCTCAATTCTATTGGGGAAATAACCAATTCTCAAACATACATAAAATATACTTTTAGTATAGCAAAAGGTTCAATTTTATAGACCTTGTTCTATTTTTGCAGACAAGATAAATTATATTTTTTTATCCTTTATGAATGAACAAAACTTGCTTTGTTAGTCTTAGAAGCACTATTTCTAAGAACCTAAGTGTTACCTTCTTCATAGTGTGACATTTAAAATACTTACAATTATAGATGTGTTTGTTTGTTTGTTTATTTACAGAACATGCTGTAGTTTAGATAGAAACAGGAATTTGAAGGAGGCCCAAATGATTCTTTTTCATATTTTTGTAGGGCAAATGAAAAGGACGAAATGTGCTGAGATTGATGTTGAGACACCAGACTCCATTCTGGTTAATACAAATCTTCGAGCACTGATCAACAAACACACTTTTTCAGTCCTTCCTGGAGATTGCCAACAGCGACTGCTTTTGCTTCTTCCAGAGGTGGATCGACAGGTGCGTGATTTCAAGCAGAAGCAATTTTATAACCATTCTAAAGCTTCCTTCACTCATCCCCTTTTGAAATCCTGAAATCTTTTAAAATAGCTTTTTATTTATACCTATAAAGAAGTGTTATCAAAGGTACTAAACAAAAAAATAAGAATATTTTTAGCCACTATGAGGGCATATTGGCACCTCTGCACCTCAGTGGGTATTTGAGCAATTTTGGAAGGCAATTTTAATTTATAATCTTGACATTTTGACAAGAGTTTGTTTGTTTGTTTTTTTCTTTACAAGCTCACTCCCCAGGATGTCCAAGTAGTTACTTAAATTTTCTTCAAAAAATTCTTTTTTACTTCCAACTAACATTTAGGTTTTTAATTCATCTAGAATTATTTTTGTATTGCCCCGAAATTGGGATTCAACTTTATTTCCTACTGAATAGATAACCAGTTGTTCCAAAACTACATACTTGTATAACCGTCTTTTTCTTACAGTTTGAAATACCATTTGTGTTATATGTTCTATATATTTACATGTGGTATGTATTTTACAGGTGCAATTGAAAAGGCAATTTCCCCCCTTCTCAATTTTGTTATTTTTTTTCCATATGAATATTAAGGTCATTTTATTAATAAGAAAATCTTTATTGGGATTCTAATAGGAATGTAGATAGTAACTTTGAGGAGAATGGCAGTTTTAGTAAGTTTTTCCATCCAGGTTTTTTCAGATATTGTGTTTTATGCCCTTAAATGAGATTTTGTGCTTTTAAACCAGGACAGGAAATAAGAAATCTGTAATATAAAGAAGAATCTTAAAACCTTTAGCAAGACATCATGACATCACAAATCAAGTCAATAGACAGATTGGGTGAAATATTTTTGACATGACAGTTTTACTATGAATAGTAAAGGATTCTCACAAGTTGATAATAAAAATAAGCAGCTGCATAGAAAAATGAGCAAATTATAGGAATTGGCATATTATGAGATGGCAAATAAAAATATTCAGTGAAAGTACAAAAAGATGCACAACACTCTAGTAGACAGGATATAGGAAATTTTTACCATTTCAAACCCATTAGGTTGACAAAAATTAAATAGCATCTTCACATCTATTATTTACAGGTTAAAAGGTATGCTCATATTTTTAGTAGAAATATGAATTGTTTTAGCCTTTTTAGAAAATAATATGTAGTAACTCATAAATATTTCTTTGCTCTCAGAACCTCTCCCACAGAAATAAAAGCACTAGTATATTCATCTTTACCAGAATGCATATTGCAGCTTTGTTGATTATGGGAAAACATGGGAAACAAAGTATATGTATATGCATAGGAAATTGGTAAATGAATTGAGGTACATTATAAATGAAATAATATGCAGGTATTACAAAGTTTCTAAAACTGTATCCGTGGACTTGTAAAGACTTCCACAATGTATTCTTGAACCAAGTGAGATTCAGAGCAGTGTATAAAACTTTGTCACAGTTTTATAAAAAAAATAATAAACCTCTCAGAAGAAAAACTCTTATGTTTTTATTTGTTTGCAGATGTTTTTTCTTTTTAGTATAATTACTCAATGGGGAATGGAATGAAAGGAGAGGAAGAAGGGAAAAGAGGTAAAAAGGAAAGAAGTTTTTTAGAAAACAAGATTATAACAGGGTGTGTCCATAATAAGCAGCATAGTATGATATAGTCATGTTTCTATAAAAGTGAATGTACATACATTCTTTTCTAAAAAGAAAAAGCCATATTCCACCTGAAACGTTTGGCTTTCTTTGTAAGCTTTCCTTGGCTTACTCTTTGACCCAGGTTGGTCCAGATGGTCTGATGAAGCTAAATGGTTCAGCCCTTAACAATGAGTTCTTCACTTCAGCAGCCCAAGGCTGGAAGGAAAGACTCTCAGAAGGTAAGTGCTCCACCTTGTCTCCTAGCATGTGTATGCACTTCGAGCCACTATGAGGGCATATTGGCACCTCTGCACCTCAGTGGGTATTTGAGCAATTTTGGAAGGCAAAGGACAGGGTATTTCCATAGGGTTAAGCTAGCTATCTTGTGTGAAATACACTGCTAGACCTGTATCAAGAACCTACGTATCCAGGTTTGGCTCCACATGGAGTTCAACAATATGTTTCTTTTAAGGGTTTAAAGTCACATGGGAAACTAAAGAGTACATATGTTTAGTCCCTATTCCCAAACATTCTGATTCAGTAATTCTAGGTGAATTCCTAGGAATTAAAATTCTAATAAGCTCCCTAAAAGTAGAGTATAGAATTAGAGTTATTTTATGATGGTATGAGTTATGGTTTGGTAAGCAGTGAGATAACTTCTTTATTACTGCCCAAACTCAATAACACTAACAGTGAAAAGAATCAGTAAGAACTTCTTAAAAAACAGCTTTATTGAAAAATGTTTACATACTGTAAAACTTACCATTAGAAGTATACAGTTTAGTGGCAGTCAGAGCGTTTTAATAAATATAGATTATGACTTAGAATTGCTGACTGTGGTCACTGGTTTACCATGTGTGCCTTGCTTTTAATTCTGATCTAACAAAGTTACTGAGAGTAAATTATAAAGTATAAAAGAGCGATTGATTTATTGCATTTGGACAGCACACAGTATCAGTCATATTAGCGGTTCTTAACCTTGGCTGCTTATTATCTCTCTCTCTCTCTCTCAGATCACTAAAAACATTTTTAAAAAGTTGGTTGGTTGGAAAGCTAATTAAACTTTCAACTTGCTCAAATAGAATTACAAAAAGGCAAAATTGTGTTTTTCACAGAGATACAGTCCACTGGAATCAACAACACTGGACAGCTGTTAGAATATTTAGAGTCCTGAGATAATAAGAACCCCCGGCATCCTTTAGGACAGTCCTCTGTTGTCCTTTCTTCCCAATCAGATCAGTGGATGTGTGGAATGACACCACCACCAGCAGTTGTAGCCTTGATGAGAGAGTCCAATTCTTCATCTCCATGAATAGCAAGCTGCAAATGATGAGGGGCAATACACTATTAAGTCTTTTGATGCGTTTCTTGCCAATTCAAGTACCTCTGCATTGAGGTACTCCAGAATGGCTGTGTTGTACACAGCAGCAGTTGCACCCACACGTCCATGACTGGTCATCCTAGATTTCAGGTATCGATGAATACAGCTCACCGGAAACTGCAAGACGGCTGTCTGCAAGCTGAAAACCACCTTTGTCTTGGCCTTTCTGGAGTCTTTCCCAGTATTACTGCTAGCTATTTCAAATTCTGCTGAACTCAAACAAGCAAAGCACAGAAAGGACTAGTAAGACACCCAGTGAGATTCTACTGCCTACTCCATCGCAACTCAATTCACCTCATTTGCCCATTTTTAAAATGGGATTTTTTTATGTTGATTTGTATACTAGTAAGTTCTTTATAAATGTTGGATATTAACACTTTATCAGTGGGTTGTCTTTTTTATTTTGTTGATAGTTTCCTTTGCCGTGCAAAAACTTTTTAGTATGATGTAGTCCCATTTGTTTATTTTTTCATTTGTTTCCCTTGCTCAGGGAGATATATCAGAAAAAATATTGCTACATGAAATGTCTGAAATTTTACTGCCTATGTTTTTTTCTAGAATTTTTATAGTTTTAAGTTTTACATTTAAGTCTTTAAGCCATTTTGAGTTTATTTTTGTGTATGGTGTGAGAAAGTGGTAAGGTTGCATTATTATGCACATATCTGTCCAATTTTCCCAACACCATTTATTGAATAGACTATCTTTATGTCTCAGTGCAGGTATCATGGCAGCTGTCCCTTCACCTCTCTCCCTAGAGCCACAAAGCTCATTCTCTCCTCATGTGCCTGTAGTCTGTTCCACTTTCCCCCGAGGCCTGAGCCCAGGGTGATGATTACAAATGAGATTTTGTGCATTGGCCCTTTAAGAGCACACCTGTGTCTCTAGCAGACACTATCTCTCTCCCTGGTGGACAGAATACCCACTGATTTTCACAGCCAGATGTTATGTGGGCACCTCTTCCTGGCTCTGTGTTCTTTGGGCCGGGGAGCCTGGCTTGGGGTTGAGACCTCATA